>NC_056737.1:1830241199-1830451199 GCF_019279795.1 Protopterus annectens
CTGAAGGCAGTCTAAGAAGGACAAATTCTTTATCCAATTAAGAAATTTTAAAAGATTAACACATAAATAAAAAAATCTAAAATTGGACTTAAAACAGGCAAAATAACTGCATATACTCTATTTCACCAAATATTTTACAAATGCCTCAGTTTTACCCACTAGTTTGTGTACAGCCTACACACATCAGCAATTTATTTACACCTTCTGTGCTTCATTCACTGCCTAGACATTATTAATATAATGAGAACCAAGAAGACAATTACCAACCCACTCCATCACCACACAAGCACAGCAGTATCTACTAAACAACACAAAACTAATATAAACACGCATTTAAAATTAACAAAACTGTTTAACGTGGAAGTATAAAATAAAAAGGGTGCATACAATCACCAAACACAATCCATATAGCCAAAAACAACACCAATTAACAACCCAACCTAAAGCAGGCAATAAAACAAAAATTAAGAGAAAAAGCAGCTGAAAAAAAAAAAAAAAAAAAAAAAGAAGAAAATCTTAGAAACCCCCCCCCCCAGGATACAGGCACAAAGATACACAGAAGTACATACAAGCAAAAAACTAAGGCACGAACACATTTGATTTTAAAAACAAACTGAAATAAAATAAATAAATAAAATCATATGAAACAATTCTCACCCACATAAAAAACGACACAACAAAACCATACTGTATACCAAGAATCCGTAAAAATCAACAGCACAGATTTATTTAAATAAATGATTCACCAAATATAAACACAGAATTCCTGTCCTTTCTTTAAACATTTGCATCCAATGCCAATGAAAATCAATTAAAAAACAATTAAACATCTAAAAAAATGCCTGCTTAACTGAAACATCCAACTGCTACCATGTGATGATGTCCTGCAAAATCCTATAGCAGCCATTTTCTCTAAAGTTAACCTCCTTTCTGACCAATGCACAGGAAAAACCTACCAGTTACCAAACTAAACCTATAGCCACAATTCCACTGGTAACCATTATTGAAACCCTTGACCTAACCTATTTACACAGCCTCCAAAGACAGCATAAAAATCACAGTAATTTTTAAGCGTCACAAAACAAAAACTTATTAGAAAAAAATTAATTACTCTCCATTCGACCAGACTAACTGTGATGTCCCAGTTGAACCTAAAATCTCTTGAACGAAAGAAATTGCTCTTTTCCAGTAAATCACATCCCAACAATCACAAAAACAAAGCAGCAAAAATAAGTAAAATACAGTAAAACAAAAATCAAAATCATTACTGTAAACACCCTTTATCCCTACACTAGAAGACCAAATCATTATGAAAACAAAACAAAACTCTGCAATCCAGTACTATTATAGCATAAAAAAGTAATTACAACTAAAATGTAACTGCTTAATTGATGTATACAATATGGTTAGTTCATAAAACAAACCTGGGGATTCAATAAACTCTGTGTAGGCTTCAAACGAAGCATACACAGCCTTCAAGTGTTTGAGCAATGAGAAGCAGTGTTACTTGCATATTCATGATGCTTACCACATTTAAACATAAACAAGAGTGGTTTCATAGCTAACAACAGTGTTGCCAACCAGGAAACTGTGTAAAGTAACATGGCTAGCAGCGAACATGTAGACCTGTTTACCTACGGGCAAACTAGGCCTGCGGAATGCCACAATTATTACCAGGGTTAATAACATAGCAAAGTATATGGTCCAAATACATTGCAGGATAGTGTATGCAGTGCAAACTATTGTGGAGTCCCATTTCAGGCATTCTGTACAAAAGTTGTGTAAATGCTCCATAACAGTACATGGACTGCTATTTAAAATAAACAGTCAGGGGAAGTGTCTGTATTGAACACTGACACACAGATGAATTTTTAAGAACACAGGGAAAAAGGACAGGTGAATCATCTTAATGTACAGCAGATATGAGGACATGTAAATAAAGAGAGTTGTAGAAGAACACTAATCACATACAGTCATGATACAGTACAGACTGCAGAGTGAAAATGTATATTAAGTAACTGTCACACAAGGTGACGTAACAGAGAAGATGTAAAGCATCCTGACATGAACAATGGAGAGGACATCTATCAGGGATGTTATATACAATAGGGGTTAGGTGCATATTGTGAATCTGTGCAAAATGAGTTGTCTGAATATGACTGTAATGTCAGCATAGGTGTTCAAAGTGGGACACACAGTTACAGGCTCACAGACAACAGTAAACAGAAGCACACACAATCACGGGCAAAAGCAGAATAATACCACCAGTAATCCCATGTCTATGCCATAACATATGTTATTATGATTGATCATAGATGGTTCTGCACGAACACACTTGTACAACTATTACGAGATGTCAGCAATCTATGAGGGTAATCAAGCACGCCCTTCTGGCACAAATATCTGCTGCAGGTGATAGGAGGGACACTGCTACACCTGTATGTGACATTATGATCAATCCAAGCTAGTTGACAGGTGTGCATGGCATATACATGGCAAAGTCCACACTATCGCAAATGTAACCCATGCCATCAATGTGGTCAAACAGCTATGTATGTACTGTATACAACACCAGAACAGGTATCACACACGCATCTGTTACATCACCTTGACTAGGTTTCTACACCATCAGACAGTAATGTTTATGCAAAAAACAGAATACCTAGGTATGACCAATAACATGTGTGGGAACTTACTGTGGCAAAGGACGATGTGCAGAGAGGTGCATGAAGATGGGTGCATTGAAGACTGAAATATGGAAGCATTATAGCATTTGATGTGGATGTCCTGCATATACTCTTGAGTTATGTTACATGCAAGGGAGTAGTCACCACTATGGGCACACTCTGGTGAACGTTTCTCAAACCACATACCACAGTACACAGGTCACTTGGTTTGCCCATAGGGTGTGATGTCTATATTATCATTGAGTTGTGCATTTGTTTTCATAATGTAAGAAATCCACTCCATATTTTTGTTTCATCTTGTGTCTTCATGGCTATGGATCAATCTTTGGTGTATGTTGATACTGTCCATGGGACCAGATGACATCCCGGGCTGTGTACTACATGAACTACAATATGAACTGGCACCTCACCTAAGTGTCATGTTTAATCATAGCCTCACCTCAGGTTTCGTGTCCAATGAGTGGTGCAGAGCTACATTTATCCCACTCCACAAGGGGGGATCTACCTTGGATCCCGAAAACTACCGTCCCATCAGTCTGACGAGCCTTATCTGCAAGGCCATGGAGCGTATTATCATGGAACTTATAAACAAAGACATTGGCAACCTTCAAACACTGGACCCCACCAAGTTTGGGTTCATGAAGGGCCGATCTTGTCTCCATAACCTGATTGACTTCTTCGAATCAGTCTCCAGAGCCATGGACATGGGTAAGGTGGTTCACACAGCCTAGCTAGACCTTGCCAATGCCTTTGACACCATCCCCCACTCTGGAATCATAGATAAACTTACTAAGCTGGGCATTAATCCCTACGTCACCCAATGGGTCGCTAACTGGCTTACTGATAGAACCCACACTGTAAAAGTAGCTGACTCCAAATCCAGCTCAAGACAAGTGACAAGTGGAGTACCTCGGGGTTCAGTCTTGGGACCACTCTTGTTTGGCATCTACTTCTCTGAAGTGCAGGCCAACACTAAGGGACTCTGGCTAACAAAGTTCGCAGATGACTGCAAACTGGGAGCCATTATTGAATCCCCAAATGATGTGGATACTCTACAAAAGGGCCTTACAGAAACAGATGCTTGGTGCCAGAGCCACTGGCTCAAGCTCAATGCCAAGAAATGTATAGTTATCCTCTTTGGGAAAAAACATGTACCTGTGAATTACCATATAGGTGGCAGTACACTAAACACCGAAAGTGTGATAAGAGACTTAGGGACACCTTCGATAACCACATTGCCACAACAGTCAGGAAATCCTTCTATTTGCACATCTCAACACTAAGGGCTTTTCATCCAGAAAAAAGGAGGTCATTGTCCCACTGTACTCATCCCTCATTAGACCCATTATAAAATACAACGCCCCATTCGGTATGTACCTCTCAAGACATCTGGAACAACTGGAAAGGCTGCAGAAATACCTCACTAAAAAAATCACAGGCCTAAAGCAGATGCCCTATGCTGATGGCCTTAAAAAACTCCAGCTATACTCTGTCGCACATAGTCTACTCAAAGGTGATCTCTGCTTAACATACAAGGCCATGTCAAACCCAGAGCTGTTGGACATGCTACACTTAAAGAAATCCCAATCCCTTAGAGCCACACGCTCCAGGGATCTAAACCTTGTCATCACAATAAACAAAACATGCTGGAGGGATAGGTTCCTGACTCAAAGACTCCCCAGACTCTGGAATAAATTGCCCATACATGTCAAGCAGAGTGCCTGTTTGGCCCTCTTCAAAAGGAACCTTGAAGATTGGATGGGAGAAAGGAAATTCACCCCAGGGATCACATCAGTTGCCCTGCTAGACAGGGGTCCAGGGAAGTAAATAGTGTGGGAAGAAATAGCCAGGGAATTGTTATGGCTAGGCTTGTATAGGCCCTAGGGCTGATAGCCTAGTACCAACCTATGAACCTAATATCACAGCAGAAATCTGACTTGGAGGGACAATACTTTTATAAGTGATAACATCAGCAGTGTCTGGTGAAGACAAGATGATAATAGCAGTGCCCCAAGTGCTGGTTGGTATAAAATGCTCTCTCTAATGTCAAGCAAGTGCACAAACACACACTCTCACACACACACACACACACACACACACACACACACACACACACACACACACACACACACACACACACACACACACACACACACACCAGTTGAATGTAGTGAGAACAGAATCCTTAATATCCAAGTTAACTGACTAGAAACCTCTGTATTTAACACAAGTGCCACAGCACAAGTATGACTTGGAGAGTAGCAGACAACACTTTATAAGTGATGACATCAGCAGTGTCTGTTGAGAAGATGGTAATAGCACTATCCCACATGCTGGTGTAAAATGCTCTCTCTAATGTCAAGCAAGTGCACAGACACACACATGCCAGTTGACTGGAGTGAGATTAGAACCCGCACCTAAATACATGGACTAGAGAACTCAGTACTTTATGCAAGCTCCACAGCACAAGTCTGACTTTTACAAGGCTGCAAGACAATTTATAGTGGACGACATCAGCATTAGATGCTGGACAGTAGATGTTGGGAGGCCTGCATGAAATGGATAGCTAGCCATGTCCAACTGCCAAGATATTAAAGTAAAATATTAAAGTTCTGCATGTTACCAGATTGATGAGTGTGCAGTGTTTACTATTTGCTGTTGTGTTTTCAATGTGCAGGTATACTTTAAGAGACAGATTTACAAACTATATGCAAAACTAACTTCTCTCTTTAAAGATTTACCAGTACAAAAGTATGAGGCCAAACTGAGGACATTCGGTGACCATTAGTATTTTTGAGAGGTATGAATGTGTGAATCTTTGATACTAGAGGCCTACTACTTGACAGAGGGCACATGCATTCACACAAGTCACTGCTCTCACTTGTTGGAGTCACTGCTGTAAAAAATCACCCACCTTTTACTTATTTACATTATCAAGAAACAGCATGCAGAGAGATATGCCATTCATTTGTATTATTACACACTTTTTTTTTTTTTTAAATATTCTAGTTTCAACACTTACCTTGTAAATCCATCAGTTGCTACAGTTTTAGTTCAGGGCTGACTTTGTCTGATGCTAGGAGTACACACAGCCACTACATGCGTAGGTAAAGGTTGTGAGCATTGCCTGGCATCAGTGTTACTGTATGTATGTGCATAGGATGAAGGTTTTGGCCCCCTTAGGTGGTGAGTGTGCAATGCATTGTCTCTTAGCCAGTGCAATGGCATACTACATACACCTACATCGGCCTACACCCACAGCAGCTGCTAGTTCCTCCTTTAAGCCCTCACCTGCGTGTGGCTGTGGTGACCTTGCCAATGGTGGTGAAATGTGTGGTCCTTCCCTCTTGTTGATCCAGCTGAAGCTGTTTTCTCAGGATGATGCTGTGAAGCATGGCACAGGCAATGAAGATTTTGATACATGTACATGGATTGTACTGCAGGACTCCCCCAGATGTATCTAGGGACTAGAACCATGACATCAGCAGCCCAAACACACATTATAGGCTATTTCTGGTTTGAGCACATGCCTCATTATACTGTTCTGTAGTTGGTCTGTGTGCATCTCTGATAGGTGTCATCAGCCATGGTTCCAGTACATAACTTGCATCGCCTAGTAAATTACTCTGTGGGATATCACAACTACCAAACATCTCATAAGGTTGGGAGTTGTGCCAGATTTGTGAGTGGTGGTAACTGCCTGGGTTGCCATTACACACATTCAAGACGATTCCCTTAGCCTTACACATGACATGGCAGTTAATGGAGTGGAAGCCCTTCATATTTATTAACACCCTTTCCCCAGGTGGTGCTTTGCTTTCTACATGTGTATAGTCTATGGCATTCAGTACCTCAGGGTAGTGGGCTAGATGGTAGAACTCCTGCAAATTTGTGGTCCTGTCCTCAGGTGTATGGGAAAAATATATGCACTCACTGGCACGTTGGCGCACAGCATTCAGGAACTAGGAGGATCATGGATGCTGATGCCTGTGACACTCCCAGCATGCCACGTGTTGGTCTACGATAGAATTTTAGCAACAGAAACCTAAGTGCTACACATGTCTTTGCCTCCACCGGTACTGGTTCACCTCGGTTTGTCCTTGGTCTGAACTGGAGATGACAGAGGTTGCAGAGTTCCTGTAGTGTCTCTGTCTACCCAATAGCACTCTACAACTTCCACCTCATGCAGATTAGGATAAGTTAAACAGGGTGTAAAAACATTTCTCCTTCTTGGCCATGGTCTACTAGCAGCAGCAGCAGCACAAACTTCAGTCTGTTGCACATAAACATGAATTAAAGCAACAGCAGCCCCTAATCTTCTTTCTGTGTAGACTACTCTCCATGGCTGTATTCCAAACTTTTTTAGAATTTGCAGAAAAAACAGCACCGAGTCTACACGGTTGCTTTATAGTTTCCCGCATAGCTCCTCCATCTTGGATTGGTTAATTAACATACAATTCATGATATTTACCATGACTGTGTGGCTCTACACTCTGTGTAGAGCTACTTTACTGAATCAAAACAGTGCGCTACCATGTGTGTGTTAAGCCATTATGCACACATAGTCTTAGCGGATTGTGTAGACTTTATTGAATCTCCCCCAAAAAGTATTCCATTTATCAAAAAAAAAAAAAAAAAGATTCAAAGTTGGATAGGAGGGAGGAACAAGGAAAATGCAGAAAATTTTTCAGACAAAGTGGAAGATGTTCATACAAGATACTTTGTATTACATGGAAAGGAAACTCTCACAACATGAACATTTAATCGTCACATAACTTATTCCTTATCCCAGTATACTAGATATTTGCCAGAATTCAGACACATTACCTCCAGCAATTTTTCTTCTTTTTTACACTTTCCAATTCTTAGACAGCCCTGCTGCAATGCTTACCTCAAACAGGCTGTCTCTCTGGCCTACCACAGATGCTAATGAGACATCGGGGGGATGTGCTCTCCCCAGAAAAATGGAGTCATTTATGCAGCCTAGCAGTTTGTAGAAACCCTCAGCTGTGTAAATCTTTGTCACCAGCAGAGTTACTTAACCTGGCCAAAAGTCTGTAGTCACCTATTACCCTCAAAGGGAGAGACTGCATTAGACGTAAGGATCGGAGAGATCAGTGGATAGGTAGTGTTCGGGGTTGTGCATGGTTGTGTAAGTGTTTGAGTGCATGTATGCAAAAGAACAACTACAGCTAGTTAAACAGGTAGTGTTGGGGGTGCTTGAATATGTGGTTGGCTGTGTAATTGTGTGTGTGTGTGTGTGTGTGTGTGTGTGTGTGTGTGTGTGTGTGTGTGTGTGTGTGTGTGTATGTATGCAAAAGAACATCTATGGTGGGGTGAAGATGGGACAAATGGCAGATGTGATCAGGTGGTATTGTAGTACTGGCATTAAGAAATTAATTGCTATACTGCATTTGCAGTCAGGGCTGAAAAGCTTCAAAGCTTTGTATGTGGTATTTAACAAGTCACACGTTAAAAAATAAAAGGTTTGAAAACAAATTTATTGATATTTTTTTTTTTGGTCTTCAACTTAAAATTGAGAGGGTGCCAAAACAGACAACTGCACAGAGCACCAGAATATCTAACAGTGGTTCTGTATAGAGTCACCTATGAGTAAAGCATTTCCCTGTGTCAAAACGGACACAGTGGACCTTATTGGATATGGCCTGGTTTCCTTGCGACTCTTGGGTGAGCATTGTGGATCTGGAGTGTGTGTGTAGAGGTAGCTTTGGCACATTCTTCTTTACATCCTCGGCATAAGGTTTGGGACTAGTGATGTATTGCAAGTGATAGAGTCTTGTGGAAGTATAATGCTAACTGATAGTAGAAGTTTGCCTTCATGTTATGTACATTTTTACGTCTCATGCAGGTTGTACCATTAATTGGCATAAGCAGCAAACAGCAAACAAAAGGCAGCTGTTGCACTGCCTTAGAAAGTACAGTTGTGTAATAACTTAGCAAATGGCAGATGCCCTACTTATCACTGTTGCAGTATTCCTCACAATAGAGATACCCAGCCAAGGACAGCCATACATTTGGCCAGCATACCAAAGCCTTAGACCCTTCAAAGCACCGTACATCAGATATAGAGTGGATATAAAAAGTTTACACACCCCTGTTAAAATGCTAGGTTTTTGTGATAGAAAAATGAGACCACAATAAATCATTTCAAAACTTTTCCCACCTTTAATGTGACCTATAACCCGTACAATTCAATTGAAAAACAAACAATTCTGTTTAGGGGAAAAATATAAAAAATAAAAAAACGTACAATAAGCCAAGTTTTCACTCCCTTAAACTAATACTTTGTTGAAGCACCTTTTGATTTAATTACAGCATTCTACTTTGTTGAAGCACCTTTTGATTTAATTACAGCATTCAATGTTCTTAGGTAGAGGTCTATCAGCATGGCACATCTTCACTTGGCAATATTTGTCCACTCTTCCTTGCAAAAGTGCTCCAAATCTGTCAGATTGTGAGGTCTTCTCTTATGCACAGCCCTCTTCAGGTCACCCCACAGATTTTTCTCTTGGATTTAGGACTGCACTCAGGCCATTCCAAAACTTTAATTTTCTTCTGGTGAAGCCATTCTTTTGTTGATTTGGATGTATGCTTATGACCATTGTCATGCTGAAAGGTGAAATTCCTTTTCATCTTCAGCTTTATAGCAGATGCCTGAAGGTTTTGGACCAAAAGTGACTGGTATTTGGAACTGTTCATAATTCCCTCCACCTTGACTAAAGCCCCAGTTCCAGCTGAAGAAAAGCAACCCCAAAGCATAATACTGTGAAGCATTGTTTTTGGGCCAAACGTACCTTTTGGAATTGTGCAAACAAAGCACAGGAACCGAGGGATATAGGCTCACAATATTTTCACCACTGTTGAATGAATAGGAACATAGCACCAAAATCCAAAAAGCAAAAAAAAATTTACTGTATAAGCGCTTTTGTCCTGCTATCAGAACTTCATTAGATACAATTCATTAAAATCAAATCCAAGTCTTTTATATGAATGCAAAACATCACTAATTACACACCCCCATTTAAAAAGACCATGCAAAATATCTGCAATACTACTAATAAATCTACATAAGAAATGTATAGAAACACATATTAAATGTAAACACGACATTAGAATGAAAAGGGAAACAAATGCTTTATGTAAACACATTATGGAAAACCCTGCTCATTCATTGAAATTTATCGATAATATTAACATGGATCTACGTGGGGGAGCTTGGTCTCTGTTATTGGAAAAGCATGAGTTACTCTGACAGTTATATCTAGATGCAGGTAACTGGCCAGGCTAAAACGAACATATTTCAATTAGTCCCTTGCTCAGATTGAAAGCCCTAGAAAGATAAAATTATTGTTGGTTTTAACAATGGCAGTTGCATTTAATTTATGTGTTTTATTAATGTATGTACAGTTGCGTTTAGCTCATGTGTTTACATTTAATATATGAGTTTTTATACATTCCTATTGTAGATTTATTAGTAGTATTGCAGATATTTTGCATGGTCTTTTTAAATGGGGATGTGTTGTTATTAATTGGTTTAATTAGTGATGTTTTACATTCATATAAAAGACTTGGATTTGATTTTAATGAATTGTATCTAGTGTGACAGTGATATTTTGCATGGTCTTTTTAAATGGGGATGTGTTGTTATTAATTGGTTTAATTAGTGATGTTTTACATTCATATAAAAGACTTGGATTTGATTTTAATGAATTGTATCTAGTGTGACAGTGGTGAGATCTGCAGTGGGAGTGACAAATGCGTTTAAGGTGGAGGTGGGATTACATCAAGGATCAGCTCTGAGCCCTTTCTTATTTGTAGTGGTGATGGACAGGTTATCAGACAAGATCAGATAGGACTCCCCGTGGACTATGATGTTTGCAGATGAACTTGTGATATGTAGTGAGAGTAGGGAACAGGTTGAGGAGACCCTGGAGAGGCGGAGATATGCTCTAGAGAGGAGAAAAATGAAGGTCAGCAGGACTAAGACAGAAATATGTGTGTGTGAATGAGCGTGCAGGATAAGAGGAATGGTGAGGATGCAGGGAGTAGAGTTGGCGAAGGTGGATGAGTTTAAATACTTGGGATCAACAGTTCAGAGTAATGGCGAGTGTGGAAGACAGGTGAAGAAGAGAGTACAGGCAGGATGGAATGGGTGGAGAAGAGTGTCAGGAGTGATTTGTGACATACGAGTACCAGTAAGAGTGAAAGGGAAGGTCTACAAGAGGGTAGTGAGACCAGCTATGTTCTATGGCTTGGAGACAGTGGCAGTGACAAAAAGGCAAGAGTCAGAGCTGGATGTGGCAGAGTTAAAGATGTTAAGATTTGCACTGGGTGTGACAAGGGTAGACAGGATTAGGAATAAGTATATTAGCGGGTCAGCCCAGGTTGGACGGTTTGGAGACAAAGCCAGAGAGGCGAGATTACATTGGTTTGGACATGTGCTGAGGAGGGATGCTGGGTATATTGGTAAAAGGTTGCCAAGGATGAAGCTGCTAATTAAGAGGAAAAGAGGAAGGCCTAAGATAAGGTTTATGGATGTAGTGAGAGAGGACATGCAGGTGGTTGGTGTGACAGAGCAAGATGCAGAGGACAGGAAGAAATAGAAACAGATGATCTACTGTGGCGACCCCTAATGGGAACAGCCAAAAGAAAAAGAAGAAGATCTGATGAAGTTCTTTTGTTTTTTCAAAACAGGTTTATTGTTTTAACATACAAGAGAAATATCATAACAATTTTATACAAGTAATTAAAAATAGATATGATTATAACATTCAACAAAACAACTAAAGTATTTACAAAGACATCCACTACAATCAGATCAATTAATTAAACTAAAATACCATGCTATTGAAATTAGGATTTTTTTAAGATCTGATGAAGTTCTGATAGCAGGACGAAAGCCCTTATACAATAAATGTTTTTTTTTTTTGCTTTTTGGATTTTGGTGCTACGTTCCTATTCATTCAACAGTGGTAAAAATATTGTGAGCCTGGATCCCTCGGTTCCTGTGGTTTGTTTGGACTGTTTGTTTTTCTACTTCCTGGTTTGCTTTTGGAATTGTGGCCAAAACTTTCAACCTTTGGTCTCATCAGACCATTAACACATTTTCCCATATGCTTTTGGGAGACTTGATGTACTGTTTTGCAAATTTTAGCTGGGTCAGGATGTTTTTCTGTGTAAGAAAAGGCTTCCGTCTTGCAACCCTACCCCATAGCCCATACATATGGAGAATATGGGAGATTGTTGTCGCACGTACTACATAACCAGTACTTGCCACTAATTCCTGCAGCTCCTTCAGTGCTGCTGTAGGTCTCTTGGCAGCCTCCCTGACCAGTTTCCATCTTGTCTTTTCATCAATTTTGGAGGGACATGCAGTTCTTTGCAACATCACTGTTGTCTCATATTTTCTCCACTTTTTGATGACTGTATTCATTGTGTTCCATGGTATATCTAATGCTGTGAAAATTTTTTTGTACCCTTCTCCTGACTGATACCTTTCAACAATGAAATCCCTTTGATGCTTTGTAAGCTCTGTGAGCCATGGCTTTTGCTGTAACAGGCAACTGAGTAAATGTCAGGAAACTCCTACTAGGACAGCTGAACTTTATTTGGGGTTAATCAGAGTCTCTTTAATTAATGGCAGGTGTGTACCCAAGAAGACTGCATGCTGTAATTAAATCAAAAGGTGCTTCAACAAAGTATTAGTTTAAGGGTGTGCATAATACTTATGCAACCAGCTTATTGTACTTTTTTATTTTTTATATTTTTCCCCTAACAGGTTTGTTTTTCAACTAATTGTACTGGTTATAGGTCACATTAAAGGTGGGAAAACTTTCTAAATTATTTACTGTGGTCTCATTTTTTTCTGTCACAAAAACCTGGCATTTTAACAGGGGTGTGTAAACTTTTTATACCCATTGTACATCCTACATCCAAGGCATAAGGAACATAAGTGACATACAAACTCCAAAAAACACAGAACTGATGTGCCCCAGGAGAACAGGAGCAGCGAATAAGGAAGAAAAGAAAAATGGTACATGTATACAGAGAAAGAAGACCCCTCAGTCAAAGGGAGAAGAACCCAACAGGGGGAAGGAGGGAGGGAAGACTGCAGCAGTGATAAACGTTATGGTAAGTTTTTCCACAACTGTACTATGTCCTCCCTTAATCACTTTTGCAGTATTCATTACAGTAGGGAACAGTATTACAGCTGCCTTAAAAGTTGGGAGGAGAAAGAAGTAAATTAAGAACCCTCCAAAAACCCACTGAGGATGGACCTGGCAAAACTCACTCTGGCCCTAGAAACTACATCCAACTTGTACTGCTTAGTAAAAGTATGCATAGAAGATCCAAGTAGCAGCTTCCAATATGGGTCTAACATAGAGACCCTTGAAAAAGCTCCAAAAGAAGCACTCACCCTAGTAGAAGGAGCATGAAGAGAAGTAGAAAGCCAATTGCCATGAAAATAATAACAAAACAAAATGACTTTGGAAACCCAAGAGGAGACAGTTTGCTTAGAAACAGCTAAACGAAATTTCTTGTGTCAAAAACAAAGGAAAAAGTTGCTCAGATTTCCAAATACCTTTAGCGTTCTCTAAATATTATCGGAGCTGACTATGCAAATCCAAATAATGGAGAACCCTCTCATTAATATTTTGAAGAGAAATTAGGAACATGGGTGGTCTGATTCAAAAACAAATCGTTAACACTTCTTTTATGCCTGAAGTGGTCAAGTAACACCTTGTCTGTGGGAAAAAAAAACAGAAAAGGAAGAACTGCCTGTTCATTGACGTGACACTGGGAAGAAAATCTTCTCCACCTTACAAACATAAGATTTTCTAGTATTGTATTTTCTGCCCTCTTGCAAAACCGGACGTACATCCTCAGAAAACTAGTGTCAAAAAGCAGCCAAAACCCTAATCACCCGCACAGTCAACTGCAGGGTAAAAAGATGAGGGTGAGATAGCCCTTGTCCTGTGTGAGGAGATCCCCTGCCCTGATGAAAAAGAAGGGGGAAACCAATGCTGTCTGGGCCAAAAGGGAGTTACCAAAAGATGTTTGGGCCTGTCCCATGATCTTGTGTAGGACCTTTGGCAACAGAGAAACTTGGGAATAAGCATATAGGAAGATCCCTCTCCCAAGAAACAAAATACATGACAGCCACTTTCCAGGCCAGAGGATTTGGCGCTCTAAAAACACAACTAAGGAAGCTGTCTGTTCTAAGCGGAGGCAAAAAGGTCTACCTCAGCAGTATCCCAATGATGGATAATGTCCACAGAAAAGCTCTGGGTGAAGCATCCAAGAATCTGCCCTAGATCTACTCAGACTTTGTGCAACAAAATTGTGTTTTTAGGGAATATAAACCACCTAAAGAATCAATTAATGGTAGTTGGTCATATCCCATACTAGCAGGGCTAGTCTACAAAGACAGCAAGACTTCAGTCACTGTTTATGTACCACATGACAGTGGTGGTGTCTATGAAAACACTGAGTTGACCTGGAGTCCAAAGGTCACAGCCTGAAGAGCTGGGATATGAGCTTTCATTTCTTTGATGTTAACATGCTCCTTCACGTCCTGTGGAGACCAGACCCACTAGACCCTGATTTTGTTGGAACAAGCCCCCCCAGACCAGATATGAAGCATTTGTAAACAGCTCCTGATTGGAGGAAGGTACCTGAAAAGTTTAGGCCTGGATTATGACATATCTTGTGGATCCACCCTAAAACTTCCTTCCTTATGCAAGGCAAGAGAGCAATGGAGAAGTCCACAGGGTGACAATGTTGCAGACAAATTGTCCTCAGATACTACTAGAGCTTCTTCATATGGAGTCTGATAGGAAAAAAAACCTGGAACAGTGGATGCGATAAACCTCAGGGCTCACGGAAACTGCTTTGGTAACATCTCTTTTAAAACGAAGAGGGGACTGAAAGAAAGCTGCCAAAGAGAGGACCTTGTGAGGATGAACAAAAGCAGTCATATAAGGGTCTAAATCCTGTAGCCAAAGAAAACCTCATCTTCATAAAGAGTCAAGAATGACTCCTTTAGTGCTGCATTGAAGCTCACACTGTGACGAAGCATTGTGAGTTCTAGGTCCTGCGGGAGAATCTGCAGAGGGTGCACCTAAATGAAAAAGTCATCCCGATAAGGAAAAATCTTAACACGATGGAACCTGCAAAAGCCTATGACCAGGGCTAGAAAAAAAACAGTCAGTGCTGTAGAAAGACCAAAAGGCAAAGCAGAGAATAAGAAGTTATGTACCTACCATAACGTTCCATGTTAGTTGTCTTCTTCTCTCTCCTTCTTTCTGAGCCGATCCTGATCCCTCGGCTCCGACTCACCTGCTGCTAGCGAGAGTCACTTTTACCAGCTCGAGGCAGCCCCATCCCCATGATGATCCAAGGCCATGCCTGCAGATGTGGATGACAAAAAGCAAGCACAAGCAGCAAACACTTCAAAAAAAAAGAAAAAAAGAAACTTACAGGAAAGAAGAGGGACCAGAGATGGTCTTAAGCATAATAATTTCTCTAAATAATAGGTGTAATACTCTCTGTCCAGGAGGGAGGAGGGAGCAGAGAGAAGAAAGGAGGAGACAACACAAAGAACTATGGTAGGTACATAACTTCTTAATGTTAAGTTGTCAATCTCTTCTTGCTTCATGATGCTTGATGGGACCTTGGCCCTGGGACCTGGTGGCCTCAGGCTCAATGAGGACTGAGGACTGTAGAGCCAAACTGAGGCTGTCCTCTGGAGAATGGCTCTCTAATTTGTAATGGAAACAAAGTGTGAGGAGGGCCCAAAGTGGCCTGCACAAAAAAATAGTGTCTAAAGTCTAAGAAGGCTAGGCTGTTGAAGAAAGTGAAGCTCCTAGTAGAATGTGCTTAGGTTTGAGCACAGCAGCATTTTCCCTGAGCAGATAAATTCAGAGAAGAAAGAAAGAAAGAAGAGAGACAGGAGAAGGAGGAATTACTTTTTTGCCTTTTATTTTCCGAAAAGTTGATCAGATTTTTATTTTTTTTTTTTTTTTTCTAATTTTTTAATAATGTTCTGTAATGTGGTACATCAAGATAATGTAGTTTTGTTCGATAAACTTCTGAATAGTTTTGGAAAATACAGGGAGATCAATGATTGATTCAAATTTTGATCTTGGAGTAATTTTGGCAAAAAAGGAAAACTCGGACTAAAAAAGATAGATACTCTGTCTTTTCAAAAATAAAAAAAAATGTCGGGTCGAACCCTCGACGACCGCAGGTTGGGTATTGGCCTGCCAGGAACAATAAAATCCAGAGCAAAACAGCAACAAGAAAGAGAAAAGAAAAGGGAAGTCAGCTAGGGTCAAGGGGGAAGAATCAAGGGACTGAATCCTACTAATTTCCTGATTGAGGAGAGGGAGGATTCTGATTGGAGGCTTTAGTATAAAAGGAAATCAAGAAGGCCCTGCAGAGCCAGCCTATGGACATATTATCATGAAAGGTGGAGAAAGTTGAGAAAGTTGGACCTGACTGCCAAAGAAAGAGAGTAAGAGGAGGAAGAAGAGGAGCCTGTATGAAAAATCTCTGAAGACTGCCTGAGGAGGGCAGTGAAAGGATCAACCCAAACCAGCCCAATTTTTAAGAGAAAACCTTTTAAAAATTTTTTCCATTTGCTTGTATATCTAAAGAAGTTAGAGTTCTTATAATAAGGTTTAAAGGAGAGAACAAGGGAAGTGGAGGAAGAGAAGGGAAGGGAGGGAAAGGAAAGTAGAGCTTGAGGGACCGAGAATGGAATCACCGAAGCACTGGCAGACAGATGAAGCTACTTGGGATAACTAAAAGGGCATGATGCCAGGCATGGAAATGAAAATCGAGGGGAGGAACCAAACAGTAAATGTTTGGGCGCAATGAGAATAGCTTTGGCATCAATCAGACTCAATGGGAGGAAAGCATAGGGAGGGGTCAAATGGGAAGGCAGAAGGGGGCCTGGGTCAGAGGGGGGGTCAGGGACTGGGGATGGCAGAGCTGAGGGGGAGAAGAAAGAGAAGGAAGAGACAGAAGAAGTTTGGGCATTATGCAAAAAGATCTTAAAGCAAAGATGACCCCCATCCAGAAATCCATTCCCATGGATCATGAAGATTGCCGAATAGAGAGATCTTGAGATATAGCTCACTGATCTGTCATCCTGAAATGTATGTTTTCCTACCACCAACCGCGCGCTAGGGTTACCAGAGAGGGTAGGAGAGAGCCATGCCCATCGGCATGCTAGGGAGCGCTTCTCGACACAAGGCCGCCAGACTTTGTTACTATAACTACAGATTTAGTTAACTGCCAGACATGTTGTCTGTGTCATGGTTGGAAGACGGGAAGAAAGTCGTTGCAACGCTACACGTCGCAGAGTCTCACTGCTCCAGATCTCCACTTTATGTGCAGATGGGCCCGCCTGCCCCATGCCCCCATGAACCATGGGGCTGTTCTGAATACCCCCCCCCCTGGCTCTCAGGAGGACATCCGGTATGGACTATGGATCCTGGGGATGGGGTGAACCAGCCTGGGGTGACCGCCAGGATGAGATCCACTGTGTCCAGCGTTTCTGTGTCTCCAGAAGTGTGTGGAACCATCGATGCAAGTTGAGTAGCAGCACTGTGTGAACAGCATCCACTGAAGAAAACAAGGGAAAAAAACCAGAGCGAAGCGGAAAAGAGGAGGAATATGGCCAGCAGCTAAAGGGCCTTTTTTTTCTGTAACCAGAATGATCCTGACATGACTTTTCTTTGATCCTGACATGACTCTGAATGCCTGAATAGGATGATCTGTACAGTTGATGAGATGCAACAGTAAGAAAGTGTGACATTGTGATCATGATGACTTTCGAAGCTGATGACTTTTGAAGAAGACTGAAGACCAGGCGGTAGGCCCAAAAGGCTTGGAAGAAGCTGTGGGCTTGACCATCAATCCCCTGTGGTGCCTTGGTCGAACACAGAGAACAGTCGCCGGCACCAGGAGGAGACTGAACTGGAGACCGTGACCGGGACCCCGCTCATTTGTCTGGGGGCTGACAGCAGTGGGACTTGGTGAGACCAAGGGCCATGCTCTGAAGCTGAATGAGAAATGACTGGACCGGAGAAATGAAATGGCTGATTGTGAATTTGATGTGATAGTTGAATCCTGAAGAGCTATTGAGCACATCAAGTCTTGAGGAAGGGCAGAATTGACAGAGACCATTGAAAGGAAGAAACTATTCGAATCTGTGTTTGGGTTGTGTTCCTTGACTGGTTGTTGAGCGTCTGCAGCTTTCCATCCGCTCCGCTGGTCAAAATAAAAAGACCTTTGAGTAGAGACTTGAATGATTATGCTCTGAATGTTTTTTTGAAGTATTTTTGAGACTTCTAACTCTGCAACTTCTCTGCAATTTCCTTTCTGGCCCTCGTGAACTTGAGGGAAGGGATTTTAGGGAAAAACTATGTAGAATCCGAATTATATGGCTTGGAGTAATCATCTGTCTTGAGTGAGTGCTCAAGCTTCTGAATACAGAGGCTCTCTTACAGTTGCCGACTCTCACCCTCTGCCTCCAGGGAGGGGGGATCATGAAAGGCAGGATGCTGAAGGCAGGCTGTCTCAGAGGCTTTGGACCCTCGGGCGACCTCTCTCTGGCTCTCTGGCGCCACCCCATTGTCCTCTCTTCTCTAAACTAAACTGACCACGTGCGTCTGCGCGTGGAGGCCATGGGGTTTTTGCACCTACCTGACCTTTTTCTCCTTTGGGGGGGGGTCTAGAAAAAGTGGAAAACGAACAGAAAAAAGCAGAGCCACCCCTGCCCACCTGGGTCAAGGTCCTCAAGTGACTTCCAACGCAATGACCCATCAAAGCACCCCTGAAAAGTCCTGTGGGAGCCTTTCCTGCACAATCTGAGGCATCAACATGGCCGCATCCAGGCTTAAGGGGCTTGGCACCTGCAAATGGTGTCTCCCTCGCCGTAAGCTCACCAAGCCATCAGCATTGACATAGAGGAGTTTCTGAACAAGAGGAATTATCATCCTTCGGCTGCCCCTTTATTCTAATGAGCTCCTGTGGGAGTAGGATCTGAACATTCAGGATCCTCCCTAACATCTATCCTTTGAGTCTGGGCTGCGTAAATATCCTTTCAGGCATCCTTAGCAAGTGTCGCCAAGGGAGCTGGGTAAAATCTAAAGTGTCATGTATCCAGTAGAGCATAGAGTCCCCGCGGAGGACGCAGGGCACGAAGGATTGCAGAGTCTTCTTGCCTGCAGCAGCCCACCACCATGGCATCATCAGTCGGACACATAGGCGTGAGGCTCTTGCTTGTCACACAGCAGTGATAAATTTTAGAGAGAAGACTAGGGACTGGAGGAACAGCTCAGTCAGGCAGGAGCAGCGCCTTCTGCAGCAAATAAAAGGTCAAGTGGGGACAACTAGGAGACACCCAGGAGGTGGAGGGCAACCACCTGCCTCATGCTGACTCATCCTCAGAGGGAGAGGAGGTGGGCCGGAGTTGTAGCTGTGTCTAAGGAGTCCATGGAGGAGGTCTGAGACTCCTCAAGGAGATCTCTCGAGGATCTCTGTCTGAGATCTCTGAGAGAGGGAAGTGATAGGCTTCCGGGGAAGTCCTTCATTCTTCCTTAGTCCTGCTCTCTCTTCCTAGGAGATCTCCCAACATCAGAAGAGAGAATCCTCGAAAGGGGGGAAAGAGGACTGGGATGGAGGAGGCCTGGACTCTGAGGGGAAATTCCAGAAGGGGGGCGAGCAGGTCGAGGAGCTAAGGCACTATAGAGGAGGAAGGCACCAGCAGCCAGGCTGACACCATCCAGCAATGTCTCTCCCAGGCAGGTCTCGAGAGCTCCCAGGCTAGAGAACAGACCCCCATCAAGATAGGAAACCCAGGGAGTCTCGAAAAGGGAAGTCTCCTCGGGGATAAGGGGCCTCCAAGGAAGGGGAGGAGGAGGTTCGGAGGGGAGAAGCGGGTTCACGAGGGGTCCGGCGCCACCACCCGCCCCGGAGGGCATCTATGGAAGCCTCCCACCGAAGGAGAGGAAAGTAGGCAAGAGGGCAGAAGAGGACTGAAGGTCTGAAGAGGGAGGCCGGAGTCTCAGCTCAGTGGGCCCCATTCCTATCCTCCTGTAGAAGCAGAAGGGGGTAGGGGGTGGAGTGGTAAACTGCGCTGGTACGGACCGGCGTCTGTTCTGGGCCAGCGAGGGTGGCAATCTACTGACACCCCCATGACCTGTCGGTGGGCCCTAACTCATGATCTCAAGTCGCCATGTCACCGCTCGATGTGAGTGAAGGCGTGGTCTGATGACTCCGTCCGCGCCAAGAAGGCAGTTCCGAGCCGAATCGGCGGCAGCCAAGGAGACCGAGGAAGCGTTCTCTTCCTCGAAGGAGCCATCGGCCGTCGGAACCGATGAAATTGTCGGCCGAGCCGCGGAGCGACCGCGACCGGCCAGTAACGGTGTCGGAGCCAGCAGCGATCGACACCGCCCGGTAGTCCATTACGGAGCCTCCGGCCGTCGGAGAATCGGCGTCTCGGTCATCGAGAACGGGACGATGAGCGGACGACACCGATGCCTCCCGAAGAATCGGGCTCCAGCCGCCGGATCGGGGCTCAAGGCAGTCGCTCAGAGACTCGAGGCGAGTACTTTGACACACTTCTTTTGACCAGGAAATCAGAGGCTTTGGGTGGGTGACACACACAGACGGAAGTTGGAGCCAAGAACTTTGCAGTGAGTTGGGTGGAGCCTTTTTTCTGCCGCCGTGACTCCGAGAATGAAAGTTTCAGTATAGACTCTCTTTCCTGCAGGGACGAGAGGCAGAAGGAGAATGAGGCAAACAGTGTGATCTCTGCAGCCAGAGAAGTTTTCTTAGCTTAAAAGTCACAGACTATAGCCTGGTCTCACACACACACACACACCACAACAAGAACCAGTCAAAAATAAAAAAAACAAATAATAACACACAACATAGTCAAAGACACACACACATAGGGGACCCTAAGAAGGTAAAACAAAAAACACACACACAAAACTAAAAGAAAATGAAATTTTAAAAACAAAAAAACCAAAAAAATAAAAAGAAATAAGGGTATTAAGTTAAAAAAGTGAGAACTAAATAAAATTATTAGAATACTTAATAAAAAGGAAAAGGGGGAAAACTAAATAAAAAAACAAATTATTGGGTTAGTAAAAACATCCATCATCATCTATAAGCAAAGCGGCAAAAAAGAAAGCAAAGTGACTCTCATTGGCTTAGCGCCGGAGCGCGAGAGGGGCCCCTCAAACTCAAGGCACTCGAGCTTAGGAGATTATCTGATAATGTAAGGAAGAAATGGAGAACTGTAAATACGTCCTGAAGAGAAGGTATATAGGAATACGCAGATATGGATTGTTCAGATCAAGAGATATCAGAAAGGCCTGAGGAAAAAGCATAGGGTACAAAGAATGTAGAGTCAGTATTTTGAAAGAAAGAACTTTCCAAAAGTTATTAAGAAAGGAAAGGACTAGTATGCATCAATCAGCCACTCTTCCTGGGATCCAAAATATCCTGGAGTATAAACCTTTGCCTCTCTGGCATGGAGACACTGGTTGAACACTATCTTGAGCCAAGAGATCTTGAAGATGGGAAGCAAAATGATGCAAATGGCAAGAAGAGGGCTGAGGAATCCCTGTAAAGGGAAGAACAGACTTCTAACACTATGAAATAACTGCTGTGACTGACAAAACCCAAGAGTTTGTGGTGATCTGTTGCCAAATGGGAAAAGACAGAGTTGACCTTAAGGAATCTTGCTGTGGGAAAAGGAAGAGGATTATCAAATAGAAGCTGATTTGTCCAGAAAGACTTCTGTTTCCTGGAGTCTTGACCACGCTTCTCAGAAAAAAAAATACTCTTATAAAGATCTTTTGCCCTATAAAGGTGGTTTATAATGCTTTCACACAAAAGATGCTTTAGAGGGATAATTCCACTAATATTTAGGTATACACATGAAGAAAATGTGTTTAAGGTCTTGCATGACCTTCCCTTTGTCTTGCAGAGCATTCGAACTGACTTTGGGTATCTAAAGGAGAGTCCAATAATTTTGCCTTCACATCCTCAGGGAGAGAATGCAGTCTGCGTTGGCAACCCTGATGCAACCACCCTAGAGGAAGCAGCAGCAGCATCATAGCTGTATTTGAAGGAATGACAAGATACTTGGGAAGAAGAACCTGGCAAACAAAGGGCTGATGTCTTAGTATATACAAGACATAAAAGTCAGGTGTATCAGAAAACACCCCTATCCCCCAGTTTGGCAAGAACAGCAACCACATACCTAGTCATTCAAGTCTGGTAATTGATGGCACTGAAAGTTAAGATAGTAGATGAATACATATTCATGCCATACCTATCCATTGCTCTACTATCCTTGCCAGAAGGTAAGAGCTTGAAAGAGGAAAGCAGCTTAGTAGGGTTGTCAGTGGAGAGGGAAATCACAGAAGGGTCTGATGAGGGACTCTTACATAAAAATGTCTGAGCCTCAGGAACATTACAGAAACTATATATATTTTTTGGAGCAGGGGGCTGAGATCTTGGTGCTTGGGAAACAGATGTAAAAATGTCTAGAAGCACTTCCAAAACAGGAGGAACTGCAGGTCTAGGAGAATCAATCTGTAAGAGATCATAGTACCTCATCTGAATGTCAGACATCTAGGAGCCTTCTAAATGAAACTGTTCCATCATTTTAATAATGGTGTTTACAAAGAAACCTCTTTAACTGGGGAGTCGAGAAAGAGAGTATCCTCTCCATTACACCCCAAAGCCAGAGGAGAGTGAATATGGGAGAAATAAGCCAAAGAATTTTCTTCAGAATCCAAATTCTCATCCTTGTCAGATGAATCAGAATCCCCAAGTCTTTTACAGGGAGTGGAAGAAGAAGGGGAAACAACAGGAGAATGTACTGACAAAATCCTGTGGGGGGTTTAAGGCCACATGAGCTTTAAAATACTTTGGAAGAACTCTTGCCACTCCTTATAAGGGTCTTTAGAAACAGGAGCCACATATCTAATCTTGTTTCTTTTTTTACAGGAACCTCAGCCCTAATAAACCTAGCGGGGGGGGGGGGTTCTGATCCCTAACTTACCTCTGTAAGGGAACCATGTTTTTTTTTTCCCTGACAAGTATCCATGGAATCCCCCAAGGCTCTTCTGATATTACTAGCTGTTGCTCCTCCCCCCCCTCATCCACAGCAGAAATCAGCTCAGTCACAGAGGATGTGTGAATGGTATGCTCCATGTTAGCCTGCAATAGGGTCAAAACAGAGGAAGTGGTCAATGGAACTGGCAGATCTTCAGGCTCTTTGACCATACATGTCCACAGTAAGTCTCAATCATGACTCTTTTGATTTATTTTTCAAAGGTGGCTAATGTTGGGGCAAGTGGATTCAGAAGCCATGGTCCCTTGAATGTGTGACTTCAACTGCTGATTCTCTAAATATACAGAAAGGGAAGAGAGATGGCCGAGAAGGCCTTAGGAACAAACATATGGCAAAATATCACAGTGCTTGTGGTCATTGTCTGCACCCAAACAAAGAGTCACTACTCTTGCCTATCCTTATGGGCAATCTGCCTCCTGCACTCACATTTCTCCTTTTTTGGGTGACATGTACCTTCAGCAAAATCAACAATGAGTAAAAAAATAGGAAGAGTCCCAAATGAAGTACTTATCTGTCCTATGCTCAGAGCTGACACAAGATGAACAACTTTCAGACTGAATTCAAAACTCAGCATTCGGACTGGTGGCAAAGAAGTTCTGGGTTTTTGGTGCTCATGTGTCACCTATGTATCCTACATCTCAGACGTAGGACATACGTATGCAGTCCGGCACTTGGAAAGGTCCAAGGCTTTGGTATGCTGGCCAGACATATGGTTATCCTCAGCAGGATATCCCGATTGTGAGGAATACGGCAACAGTGACCCAGCAATCAGACTTGCTACACACGGGGGCAACAGCAGGATACTGTGTCACGAGTCAAGGGGTGGAGGACTAGGGCTGGACACAGTGCTTAGGGATTTTGAGGGATAATTACAAGCACAGACCCTAAAGATCTATGGATGAAGTATTTAGGCTGATAGTCTGAAGTTAGGTTAGATGGTAGCTAATCTACCAGCACTTTGTGAAAAGACAGAATCAGGCTACATTGTACCAAGTAATAATTTCAACAACTACTTTGGACAGTGGCAGCTCATAATACTGAAGTTAGGTTAGATGGTAGCTAATCTACCAGCACTTTGTGAAAAGACAGAATCAGGCTACATTGTACCAAGTAATAATTTCAACAACTACTTTGGACAGTGGCAGCTCATAATACCGTATAGGTCTCTTGCACATACTGCAGAACAGTTGCTAGGCACTGCAACTTATACCTTTATTTTATACCACATAATAAACACTAAACACTAACCTGAACTGATAATACTACAGAACTGGGCACTAAACACAATAGCTATGGTGATTTATCACAGAACAAATCACCAATACTTAGGACAGAAATGTTAACTTTGTAAAGTCATTGGTGTTTACACAGCTCATGATACTTGCACACACAAAAGTGCACAATGGAGACTGGACACAATAGTTATAACATGTAAAAGCAAAGCAGCCACTAAACAGTAAAACTAAACAGGACAAGACTGAACCCAAGGGAGCAATTTCTAGGCACCAATCCCTAAATAATACAGTCAATTAAAAGACAACACACTAGGCATTGGACACAACAGCTACAGCATCTAAATGTAAAGCAGTAACACTGAACAGGACAGAAGTGCACCCACCAAATCAGTTTATTGGCACTGTCCACTGAAGCAGTCAACTAAATGATAATATACTGTACACTAATACAATTCCAGCAAATTTTCAATTTATCCCAGTGCTTGGCTGCACACACACACACACACACACACACACACACACACACACACACACACACACACACACACACACACACACACACATTAACAGTAGCAAGATAAAATGTACTACATGCTGCAAAAAATAAGGCATGAATTAAGCAAGGGTTGCCGAGAATGATGAATAGTGAAGAGTAACTTACTGGCTACTACCTGACGTCTACTAATGATGGTCTCACCACAGCTGCATGCAGCCCCTGTTCCTTCTATCATCAGCATAAAAACAGTAGCACTAATACCAAGCTGGTAACGGAGAAGAAGATCACAGATGCTTTGGTGGTCATTAGTCTCATCCCAGATGTTGTACAGATCTACAGACTTTCTGCCTTCTCCTGCTAGATAACCTGGCTAACATGTACAACAGATCAGCAAAACAAGCAGTCTAACTCTGCAGTCATTGGTAAGTAACACTGAAGAGATTTCTACTAACATGGCAACCAGACCAATCAGGGAAGTCCCACACAGACTGACCAATCAGAGAATGGTTAGGAATCAATGGCGCTCCATTACTTATCTTACCAGGTACAAAACAATAGCATTAATCTTAAACCATCTCATAGGAAGCTGTTTTCAGGCCTCCCAGTGACTGATCGTGAAATGTTACTTAAAACTGACTGAAAGACAGCAGTGCATGCATGTAAAGTCAAGGCAGTGACAGGAGCTTTAGGAATAAAGACGCCTGCATGATGCAATTATTACAGACAAAACAAGGAAAGGAAACCATGTTGCTCTTCTTCCCTTAACCAGGAGCGAAACAGAAGCACATATCCTAGTCTTGATACACAAAGAAAACAATTTTAATATTGTCACTGATTTCTGTCTGAATGCTTGTCAACATACCACTCTGACTTCCTGTGAAATACTGCATCATTTATCTGTGTTATCTGTCATATCTGTGACAGCATATAGGGTAAGTAGCTGAAAAGCACTGGAAACATGAGCCACAAAACATCATAGAAAATTATGAAGTTTATATCACATGGGATCATCCATTACCAACAGTTCAAAAAACAGATGCAAGAAAACCAGATATAGTAATCCACGAAAAAAAGACAACAGTAGCATGGATTACTGAAATTGCTACACCCACTGACTACAGTGTCTTGTGTACAGAGAGACACAAAGTCATAAAATACCAGGATTTGCAGGCAGAAAGAAGGGCAATGATAAAGAAAGATATCCAGACAGTTCCAGTAGTAGTAGGAGCAACTGGTCTTATAAAAAAGAATTTAGAACTGTACTTAGATATGTTACAGATACATGTAACTCCATACGAATTGCAGGAAGAGTCATTACTGGGCACATTGCGGGTTGCTGCAAAGAGCACTTCTGGTTAACATCAGAGAGTGAAACAATACTAATTTCATAAACTTTAATCATACTTTGACTTAGGAATGGGGTCCATTCCCATCATGTTATTAGAAATCCAAAAGACTTGGAAAAATTAAAAAAAAAAAAAAAGGTAAGAGCGATTATATTAGAGTTTTACCATACCAAGAAAATAAAGATAACTTGGCAGGTCTCTGATTCTAGCTGCAAAATCAATAAAATATCCTTAAATGTGCTTTCCATTATGTATGTGGATGAGTCACAATGACCAATTTTACATCTCAGCTGGAAAATGTTATTTGTCCCTACAATTCTGAAGATAAAACGAAGAAATGTAAATTGTAGTGCTGTTTAAAGAGATTGCCACTAGGGAAAAAATCAATTAACCACTGCAAAAGGCACACATATGATCTGGACAGTCAGAAAAGAAGTAAATCAAAAGTATTCCATCTACAGGTCAGAGAATTAGCAAAAAATCACTCAGCATAACACCATTTTGAGATGCAACAAATTAGAGAATAGTTATAACCCTTAGAGTGATGCAGGGACACACCTTACACCAAAATGCCAATAGGTTTGGGTCACAATGAACAAGACAAGGGTAAGGGGGCACAAGATGGGATGGGAATGGAGAAATGTGCAATCACAGCAGCTTGAACATCATGCATAAGGGAAACTGGAACAGTGATGGGTTTAGGTATCCAGAAATCCAGGAATGCACAGTGATAACTCAAGAGACCCTCTGCCACCTGTCACTCTCAGATAAGGGAGAGCAAATGGTAGGTGTAAGGCAAAGAATGGATAAGTTAAAGTTAAGAATACAGTAGTGGTGGTGGTGAATATAAAAATAGCTTTTGTTAGTAAGATGAACTGCAGTGCACCCAACATGCTTTTTCAGTGAAGCAGTCAAAAGTGCTGAACAAAATCAAGCAAAATACTTTTTTTTTCCTCAAAACACCTCACTTCTGCTAATTAATGTAACCATCTCCAAGACAACTGCATCACAAAGACAAAAAAGTTAAAGGTTTGTGAGGTGTTCAGAGTTACAGCTACTTTCAGGCAAATAGATATTTCAGTAGCATTTGACAAGTCTAACTCAAAGTGGATCATTTTGTAAATAAAATGGCAAGTCTGAAGAATCCGATAGATCCCGATTTTAAGTACTTTATAACAGGAGCCAGTCTGGCTACGAACATTTTTTCTGAGCAGAAAGCCAGACACATACTTATTTTTTTTTTATTACAACCTTGTACTATGAAACAGACGGACAAAAGAAAATTCAGAAGTCAAAGATAAAGTACAATGAATAAAGAAGTACAGTCATAGAAGAACTACAACAGTAGATATCCTACTTATCAGTGTTGCAGTATTTTTTACCATTGGGATATCCTACCAAGGGTAGCAGTATGTCTGGGCCAATGCACCAAACCCTGGGCCATTCCATGCATTGTACATCAGACATATGTCCAAAGTCTGAAAACATGACGTACATAAGTTATGTACGGGTGCAAAACCCTCAAAACTGAATTGTCCCAAAAAACAGGAGCAGTAGACTAGGGAGAAAATAACATGGTACATGTACATTCAGAGAAAAGGAAAAAAAGTCCATTCAACCAGAGAGGAAAACATGAAATGTAAAAGGGAAAAGGATGGAATACTACAACAGTGATACATAAGACATCCACTGTTATGGTAAGTTTTTAAGCAACTGTATTATGTCCTTCCTTAAGCACTGCTGCTGTATTTCTACTGGAAGAGTACTAAAATTATTGAAGAGAGTGGCAGGAGGAGAAAGGAACTGAGGATCCCTCCAAAAAACATGGAGGATGGACATAGTAAAACCTGCTCTGGTCCTACAAAACACATCCTACTGATAGTGCTTAATAAAAGAATGCACAAAAACAAGGAATGACTTCCAAGATAGCTCTATCATTGAGACCCTTAAAAAACCTCCAGAAGAGGCAACCACCCTAGTAGAATGGGCCAGAACAGAAGAAAGCTGTTTTCCAGGAAAAGAATAATAAAAGGAAATTGTGTTAGAAATCATTTGCTTGGCAACGGCCAGACCTAGCTTTTTATCTGGAAAGGAAGCAAAAAGCTGCTCAAACTTCCTAATATCCTAATATAGTCCAAGTAGCATATGAGCTCGCCATACAAATCCAAAGAATGAAAAATACTCATTACTATTTTGAGGTGAAGGAAAAATTGGAGGAGGATGAATAGTCTTATTGAGAGACAGATCACCGACTTTAGTCATAAACATAGGGTTAGCACAAAAAAAGGAGTGACTTCCAAAATGGCTCTAGCATTGAGACCCTTAAAAAAGCTCCAGAAGAGGCAACTGCCCTAGTAGAATGAGCCAGAACAGAAGAAGGAAGCTGTTTCCTATGAAAAGAGTAACACAAGGAAATGGTGTTAGAAATCATTTGCTTGGAAACTGCCAGACCTAAATGTCTTATCTGGAAAGGAAGCAGAAAGCTGCTGAAATTTCCTAATATCCTTAGTCTAAATAGCATATCAGCTCTCCATACAAATCCAAAGAATGAAAAATACTCTTGCTACTATTTTGAGGTGAAGGAAAAATTGGAGTAGGATGACGATTGAGAGACTGACTTTAGGCATAAACATAGTATTAGCTCTAACAGATACATTGTCCCTGTAAAAAAACTCAAAAGAAGGAATGGCTATAATGGTCTGAAGTTCAGAAACTCTTTTGGCTGAATTCAGAAACATCAATAAAACATACAGAATTTCAAACTGAAAGAGGCTCATGGTTCAGAAAGGACACAGTTCAGGTCCCAAGATGGAGGAACATATTTTCTGGAATGCCTAATATGAAGGATGCTCTTAAACTGCCTGACCTCAAATCTAGAAGAAAGTAGTGGATCCAGCGAAGGACAGGCAGAGATGGCTGACAAATGCGCTTTATCAGAAGAATATGCCAGACCAGATTTGAGCAACTCACACAGACAAGAAAGAACATTAGGAGTTCCCAGAGAAGGAGGGTTCTTTTTTACTCAAATAATTTTATTATTTTCAACTATAATGATAACATTGACAATTACATTTTCTAAATGAATAAATTTACAACAAACTGTGTACAATATATCCAACTGGCCTTAAAAAAAAGAAAAACTGTGGAAGGAGTTGAGTTACACAAAGTCAGAGAAGATCTTGCTCTTTCTTTTTTTAGCTGCGACTGTACCTGAATTAAGAGTATCAATAAGGGAGAGGACTTTCTCCCAAGGGTTACTGGTCCATTTATTATGTGAAATTCTCAATTATTTAACTTTTACTTCCATCAGCACAGTTTCTTTCAACAGAGTTAGAAAATCACTGATAGCTCAGTAGAGGATTTCTAATTTCTTGTAAAGCATTTCCTGGCTACGGCTAGTACAGTCCAAAGAAGATAACGATCCTTGTTGTTCATTACAAAAGGTCCCCTCCTATTTTCTTTATTTATCAATGACCTACACCAAGTTGCTCCCCAAGCTACATGTATACAATACGCAGACGATTCAACACTAATCTGCTCAACCACATCTGTATCAGACCTTCACTCCCTCACACAACACATATTTAACTCTGTAGAAGAATGGTTTTCCCAGCACTGTCTACTACTTAACCCTAAAAAAACTAAACTGCTCCTCTTTACACCTTCTAGCAAATCTCCCCATATTGATTTTACTATAACATCAAAAAATGGCACACCTATATCACAAGACTCTACTACCAAACTACTAGGCATTACCATTGACAACAACCTTAACTTTGATACCCATATTGACAACACACTTAAAACCATTAACAAGAAAATAGGCTCTCTTTACAGAATCAAACCTTTCCTCACTCCAGAATCTAGAACAGCTATAGCCCACTCCCACCTTATCTCACCCCTTCTCTATGCCTCTCCCATATTTACCAACTTATCAAAAAAGAATCTGTCAAAACTAGAAAACTCCTACCATAACATAGCCAGATTTGCCACAGGAACCCCCTACAGAACCCACCACTGTATTAATTTAAAACAACTAGGCTGGCTGGAATATCGGCAGCAACTAAAAATTAACCAACTTGGCATAGCCCATCAAATTCTGTATCGACCTGATAAAACACCTATACTATCCAGTCTGATTCGTCCATACCATAACCTAAAGTCCCTAAGATCTGCACACAAACTTCTTATAGACACTGTCAAGTCAAACAACAAGGCCGGAGACTCCCTTTTCTCTAACACTGCTGGAAAAGACTGGAACCTGCTTCCCTCTGAACTTTCATCTATTCCCTCAAAATCTCCCTTTAAAAAGAAACTCAAGCTATACCTCAAAACTCAATGGCTGTGCCCCTGTACTAATCCTGACTAACTTTATTTCACCCCTGACTTTACTTCACATCTGCAATTTCTCAATTTCTATGTCAAATCAGCATCCACTGACCTGTAACTCCTTCTAAATATCTACTTTTCATCTTATTTTCCTATATCCCTACTCTCTGTACATGTTATTGTATTCTCCATGTATGTCACGAGCTACAATTCTTTTGTTATTCCATAACTATTGTACTATTTACTTTACATGTAGTTTTTACTTATTATCATTAGAGATTATAATTTTTGGAGCTTATCTCCCCAGGCCTCTACTGAAAATGGACATATATCCAGCTAGACTAGCCCAGTCAACAAATGTAAAATAAAATAAATAAAATAAAAATAAATAAAATTTGACTTTGATAGAACAAATTAATCTGTATAAATGGCTTGAAGAAATTTACTAATCTCTTCTCAATATTTCTTAATGCGTGTACAATCATAATAAATGTGTAATAACAAAGCAAAAAAAGGCCACACACAGCAAACAGAGCACGGTGCCCACACAGGAAAAAAGTTCATAAACCAAAACAGTCATAAAAGTGTGGGTACCTAATGGCAGTTCAACTGGTTTCAGTTATCAATTCTGACCACGTCACAAGAATAAAAGTCCTCTTCAGGAACACAAGTCATAAACTCTTTCAAGTATCCAAGTAAAAAAAGATGATATTTTATTGTAGTTTAGGCTTCATCAGACTTTATACAAAATGAGAAATCAGCTCATTTAAAAACTAATGAAACGAAAACCATTGGTCATACATTATCCAATGAAACAGCAAGGTCATTAACTCAGATCTAACACATGAAAAGCCTTTGCTGAAAGATGCTGCAAACAGTTGCCTCAAAGCAAGGCTAAAAAGCAATAAATATATTGCCTAAAATACAATGTCATATAAACTACTGACATATATACTAACATTCGATATCTAAACTAAAATCTGCACCAAATAAATACATCTAATAAAAACATTATATATAGTGACTAAAACAAACAACTAGCATATAAACTCCTTTGGATGACAGCAACTCTAATGCAGCTGAGTTGCAAATATAAGAAAGAAGCAGTCTAAGCAACAAGCGCTTCAAATACTGCAGCGTGCAGAAACACATAAAGTACACATAATGCATTTAACTTATTTAAAGTCTTGGATTATCTAGAATAAAACAAACATCACACTCTAGTTCATGATGTATCCAGGAAAGCAAAAAAGACAACATTATGTAAACACAATAAAAACTCTAACTGAATGCAGATGATTTGTTATTTATCATCTCAATTTTACACACCAGCAGAAGAGGATGGCCGAAAGTACTTTACAAAATATTGAACTTCCATATGTACCTAATGTTTTGGGCGCTGCAGCTCAGAGGACCGAAAGGTTTAGAGTTTTTTACCCCTGAAGAGGAAACTCTTAGAGATGGAGCTAATACACTGTATGACAAGATTAAACATAGTTTTTCTAGTGACTTAATTGATCCTAAACTCGAAAGGGTTTTGGACAATGTCATGTTGTTTGAAAAGCGATTACTTGAACAAAAGAAAAATAAAATCCTCAGAGATTTAAGGGACTTTAATAACTGCCATGTCTTTACTTGGCCTAGGCAGCTACCTGATAACAGGACAGCTTTGCCTGGGAGACATGAAACTAATGTTTTGCCTGCTACAACTGAGAGCGTGTTGGTTGATACCTGTACTGATAATGTTTTATTGAATGATGTCATAGATAGTCATGTTTCCAATGACAATGGTGTTGGTCTTGTTACATCTAATACTCCTATAGCTACTAATGCAGTTAACATTGGTGAGAACTCTAAGCTGGATAATTTGGCAACTGACAAGGTGAATAGTGAAGTAGTGGAAGATTACTGGTCAGGTACTACCGGTACATCTTATGAGAACCTAGGCCAGTGTTCCTTTTCCCATAGCCCAACATTCCTATGTAAGCAGACAACGGTCAACAAGCAGACGCAGACAGAACAGGAAAGGGTCAGGGGAGCAACATGGCCCGACCCTCAAGAAAATGTGGGAGAGAACCACGAATCGTTAGTTATCAATATATCTGATAAAGTCCTTACTAGTGACGAACAAAATGTATTAGAGAAAGGCTTGAGTTTCATACCCAGCTGTAGTGGTAATTTAGTAGACTCCATCATAGATTTGAGACTGTTTATTAGGAATCTACAATTGAAATTAGATTTTGGCACAACTCAAGATGTGACGTACAATCCACACTTTAAATCTACCAGTGTATATATGCCTCAACTAAGCCCTTTAGTAGATACTTACGCTAAACTGGTCGAAAATGATATCTATACATATTATGATTCTAACCACAAGAAGAACTACAGGAATAATTTAAGTTATAAACAGAGGAAAGCGTTGGATGAGTTAAAGTTTGATGGATCTGTAGTCTTTGGACCAGCTGACAGAGGGGCTCTTGTGTGGTTATGAACCAACCAGATTATGTTAGATGGATGTGTGAGATGTTGGGAGATGTGAAATTTTATAATAAAGCTACAATGGGAGAGATTACTGAAGAAGTTTTTCAAATATATGATATGTTAGATGATTTAGTTTTGAACGGCTTACTTGATGATGAGACTTATGGCTATTTGAAGGTCAAGAATATACCTATTATACAAGGTCTCCCTAAAGTCCATAAATCTTTACACAACCCTCCTATCCCATTGTTGCTGGACAAGGCTGGGCTACTGAGCCTTTCTATTTATGTGGAATATTTCCTCCTGTGGTTGATCTTAACACAGTTATTCTTAGAGACAGTAAACAGTTTTTGTTAGACTTATATGATTATACTAAACAACTTGATGACAATAGAGAATATTACTTGGTCACACTGGATGTTGTCAGTTTATTTACAGTTATCCCTAATGATCTAGGTGTTTCCAGTGTCTCTGATTATTTAAGCCGTAAGTCACAATACAGTATGGTGAAAATAGATCTGCTAGCACTATTCCTTGAAACTATTCTTTATTCCAATTTTTTTCTTTTTGGTGAAGATCTTTTTGCAGAAGGATGGCGTAGCTATGGGCACTTCTTGTGCCAATAGCTACCAATCTTGTTATGGCAAAATGGGAAGAGGAATTTATATTGCAGAACCAGCATCATGACAAACATAGGCCTTTATAGAAGATTTGTGGATGACCTTTTATTGTCTGGCTTGGTGACGAGAGGAGCCTTCTGGCTTTATGATTATATTAACACATCCATTTTGAAGTTCACTTTGAATTATTCTCGTGAGCAAATTTCTTTTTTAGATGTTAATATACATAGATTGGATACTGGTCTCTTGAATACTTCTATACATCGTAAGTCATGCCATAAGAATACTTTTTACATAGAGGAGTATGCACCCTAAATATGTATTTGACAATGTGATGAAAGGTCAGCTTATGAGAGCTTCTAGGCTTAATGCCTCAGAAGAAGGCTATGTTAATGAAGTTAGCTATTTGCTTCACTTGAGAGGTTATGCTCCTTGTAAATTTGAAGAAGTTTTGACAGAGGTAGATAACATCAGATCTGATAGAGCCAGACCTTACTTTTTGGAACCATGTATAACTAGCCATGATACATCGGAAGTGACCAATAATGAGATACGAGCCTGCATGTTCTTCACTAAAGATGCTGTGTTTCTTAGGGAGATAATGGAGAGGCATTGGGATGTTTTGTTATTGGATGACAAGGCAGGCCCCTTAGTAGGCACCCAACCTAAGTTTACTTTTAAAAATAAAAATAAACCTAACCTGAGAAGGATTCTTTGTGGCCCTAGGAATATTTCCCATCAGAATAGTCATATACAACATGAGTATAATACTAAAATATGTGGTAGGTGTAAACAATGTGTTTATATAGATACTAGGATGAGTTTTGTACATCCCATCACAGGCTACACGTTTAAACTAAGTACTGGAACCGATTGTGGTAGTAGTAATTTGATATATTTGGCTAGATGCACCAAGTGCCCCTCGTTTTATATTGGGAAGACCAATAGAACTTTGAATATTTATCAAATTCGTGTTAGTTCGCTCATAATGCCTTAGCAAAACATGTACAGTTGTTTGATTAAGTTCACTTTCTGTGCTCTCCAGACCGTGTTTGAGAACATTAGAGGTGGTGATATGGTAAATTTGACTTTAGAAAAGGAGCTAAGGTGGATTATCAGATGTAGAGCTGACAAGGCACCAGGACTCAATGATAAAGTTCAAATTAAACCGATGTTAAGGAAAAGAAGGGTGTGTAGACCGAAATTATGATCTCTTCTGGATCTGCAGTTTAGTATGCCTTCCGGTTGTTTAGACACTGGACATTCATAAGCCTGGACATTGTCTCCCCCCCTTTTTTGTGTTTACTTTTCTGTTAGTCGCTAAGAAGGGACTTAGATAGAGACTGATAGATGTGGATTTTTCACATAGTCCTATACTCTTGGGCTATCCTTGATAGTCATTTGGTTACTATCTGATATGTTTCTTATATACCCCCCCTCCTTGCTTGGAGCGTTTGGTTTACACTATGAGACCTAGGTAGATAGAGCTGATAGATATCTGCCACGATTGAGTGTGCTGCTATAGTGAGTTTTTGTTAAATGGTGTACTTTTGGTTTACTTCTTGACCTGCTCTACTGCTGATGTACACCTTAAGAGTATGTTATAGCTTGTAACACATTGCTTTCACCCTTATATATGTCAAAGCATTGTGTGTGTTATGTTACTTTAACATTATGTAAACCACCCTATGATGAATGCCTAGCAAGCTAGTGTGAGAGCTAACATAAGCTGCTCTCTATAATGGATTTATGAGCTGCTGTAACATTAAGGTGTTTAGTTAGTAACCAATATATATAAATATATATATGTTGGTTCTTTTGAATGGATTCTCAAGCTGTGATGTTTTCAGGTTAGTGACTTTTATTGTCACATGGTTCTGTTTTCATCTGCATTCAGTTAGAGTTTTTATTGTGTTTACATAATGTTGTCTTTTTTGCTTTCCTGGATACATCATGAACTAGAGTGTGATGTTTGTTTTATTCTAGATAATCCAAGACTTTAAATAAGTTAAATGCATTATGTGTACTTTATGTGTTTCTGCACGCTGCAGTATTTGAAGCGCTTGTTGCTTAGACTGCTTCTTTCTTATATTTGCAACTCAGCTGCATTAGAGTTGCTGTCATCCAAAGGAGTTTATATGCTAGTTGTTTGTTTTAGTCACTATATATAATGTTTTTATTAGATGTATTTATTTGGTGCAGATTTTAGTTTAGATATCGAATGTTAGTATATATGTCAGTAGTTTATATGACATTGTATTTTAGGCAATATATTTATTGCTTTTTAGCCTTGCTTTGAGGCAACTGTTTGCAGCATCTTTCAGCAAAGGCTTTTCATGTGTTAGATCTGAGTTAATGACCTTGCTGTTTCATTGGATAATGTATGACCAATGGTTTTCGTTTCATTAGTTTTTAAATGAGCTGATTTCTCATTTTGTATAAAGTCTGATGAAGCCTCTAACTACAATAAATTATCATCTTTTACTTGATTGTCTCGTTTTACTTGGATACTTGAAAGAGTTTATGACTTGTGTTCCTGAAGAGGACTTTTATTCTTGTGACGTGGTCAGAATTGATAACTGAAACCAGTTGAACTGCCATTAGGTACCCACACTTTTATAATAAATGTGTGCTCAGTCTGCCATACATTTTATTGAACATCTCCAACATAGAATATTTTAGAGGAATTAAATTTAGCTATCTTGTTGGAGGCCTAAAAAGCTCTATGCAGAAATTTCCAAGTGAAAATCTTCCAAACTTGTAAGTTAGAAGTTAACTTAATAGAGTAAACAGGATTAGTTTTGTTTTCAATTGATAAATTTACTGAGTGTTACTTAATGATGAAATTCCAGTAATTCTGATTGGGAATGACTTTACAATTGATTAGAATTTTATATAATCTTGAGATTAAGTTTTCCCAATTGAAATCATTATATAATACTTCATGCATGAAAAATATAAGCTTAGGCATAGATTCAAAGGAGGAATTCTCAATTTTTCTGCAAAGATCTTGTGCAAAAGATTGTATATTGTTAATAGCTAACCAGTCTGAACTTGATAAATCATATATATTTATTAACTGTTGAATATCCAAAACCATCAAGTTCTCTATACAGTGGTGCCAGCACATACTTTTTTTGTTTCCTCAAGTATTAAGGGTGTTTATATGAGTTTTATTAAAGAAATTATTTGTAGAGCTGAAGGGCAATAATAATACCAACCACAATTTTATGTCAGTATTGTTATTAATAAAACTTCTAAATAAATTATAAATGTAATTTGTGTAACTTCAGATGGTAGGTTTAAGTGTATAGTATTGCAAATTAACACAAAGAATATGCCAAAATTTGTTTTGCTCATTTAGTAATAAATTTTTAGATAATTTAATTTCATTTAATAAGATGATAAAATGTAGAGATTTCCATGCGGAAGAAAATTTAGGGTCTATCCAATTTACAATTATTTTGAAAATGGACGCTTTAATGTAGGTCTCTAAATATGGAAAATTAATTCCTCCTAATTCCCCAAGGTCTTATATGATTTAAGAAGGCTATTCTGTTCCTTTTTCGAAACCAAAGAAAGTCTATAAGAATTTTATTTCTTTTAGAAGATTCTTATTTGGAATCATGGGAATAGCTTGTGCAATGTAATTTATTTTTGGGAGTAGGACCATCTTAATTAATTGCAATCTATCCTCAAATTTTAATATAATTTATTGCATTTTTCAATATAAATTTTTTAAAGTACTCACAATATTATTATAATTTGTAGTTAAAGTTAAATTTACATTTTCACATAGTAATATCCCTAAATAGTTTATGGAGGAAACCGGTTTTCCAATTATTTGATTTATGCTTACATGAGAATTTTTTTTTTGTTTAATAACAAATTTAGACTTAGACTTGCCAACACGTAAACCAGAAATATGACAGAAGATTTCAATCTGCAAATCTAATTGAAGTAAGGAATCATCAGAATTAGAGTAAGAAGTATGTTGTCAGCAAAGAGCATTATTTTAGAGCCGAACTGACCATGTATATTAATGCCTTTGATTTTTGGATCATAACGTATTACAGAAGAAAAGAGTTCTATGACTAGAGCAAATAAAACAGTGGACATGGGACAGCCCTGTTTTGTACCTTTGGTGATTTCAATGGCTTCTGAGGTGAAATGTCCTAATTTTACATAGGCAAAATTATTTTGTAAATATTTTTTTTTATTAAAGTAATAAATTGTAGGGGAAAATCATTAATTTCTAGAACTTTAAAGAGAAAATCCCAATTTAGTGAATCAAAGGCTTTTTCAATATCCAGAGCAATTATAAGGGTTTCTTCATTGTCTTTATTTAAAATAGCAATAGTAGTGAGAATTCCTTATATGTTATCATGGGTATGTCTATTATAAATAAATCCAGTCTGATCTTCACTAATGATGTGTACCAATGATTTTTAATTCTATTAACCAAGATGGACATGAAGATTTTATAATCATTGTTCAGTAATGAGATTGGTCTATATGAATTGCATTGTTTATTGTCTTTATTTTCCTTTATAATAGGAGTAATTAGTGAATATCTCCATGAAGGTGGAACTATATTTTGTGAGTGTATTTCATTTAGGGTTTTATGCAACATTGATATTGCTGAAGTTGGGAATAACTTATATAATTCAATAATAATTCCATCAATACCTGGTGCTTTATTGCTTTTACTCTCTTTGATTTTTTCAGTTAAGAGAAATTTATTTTTGGATATCTATTTTTAGTTTCTCCGGTATTTACTTTATTTTAGAAAAAACAAATCTAAGTCTGAAGTATTGTGAAGTGTGTTATTCTTTCTATAATGTACTGCATAGGGATGTTTAAAAGCATCAAGAATTTCGCTTATGCCTGAGACTTTTTCTTTATTTTTACCTTCATGAATAACATTTGTGATATTATTTTCAGTGGATTGTATTTTTATTTTCATTACAAGATTATGCATATATTTTGGTGAAGCAGAATATGAATTAAGTATTAATTTTTCAAGAGCTAAATTAGTTTTGTGAGTTAAAATTTCATTGTATTTTTATTTAATTCCCCAATTTCCTTTTTTGGTGTCTAAGTCTCTTGAGTCTATAGGATTCTATTATCTGTTTTTGAATATTAACTAATTCAGACTCCCATTATTTTTTTATTATTAAACCATGTGATCATTTTGCCATATACATATGCCTTTAGAGAATCCTATAAGATAACTATATGTCATCAGTAATATTAGTATCCAAGAAATATTGTATTTCAGAGTCTATCCAGGGTTTAAACTGTTTTAACTTTGTGATGTAAGCTAGGATTCTTTTTGTAAAAGTTAATCTCTTGAAATCTATTTGAAATTTGAGAATGAGTGAATTATGATATGAAAGGGGGCAGGGAATTTTAGAAATACTGACCATTTTAATACTTAGGTTTTGAGATATAAAGATTTTATCAATTCTTGTTTGGGTATTAAATCTATGGTCACTATGGGAATACTACAGTGAATTATCCTCTTTGAGTCTAAATGTATCTATTAGATTTAAATTATCAGTCCATTTCTTAAGAGCTTTCCCAATGGGAGTAAGACAAAGAGGTCTTTTATTTGTGGTCTCAGAATTATCCAAAATGCAATTGAAGTCCCCTCCTATTATCAAATTGCCCTTATACACTTTATTAATAAGATCTATGTGTTTTTTGACTGTCCCTACCCCTATAACTGGGAACCAATATACGTTTACTAGTGTCCAAATTCTGTTGTTAAATCTTACTATTACAATTGCTAAGAGTCCATCATTATCTTCATAGTTATAAATGATTTGAGGGTTAGTGATGTTTTTCTTCCATAGTATTAAGACTCCTCTGGTTTTATTTTTATAAGAACGAGATAATTTTAGATATTCATTTGGGTTCCACGTGTAATTATCAATTGTTTTAAAATGAGATTCTTGTAGGAAAAAACACTTGTGCTTTATTAAATTTTAGGTATCTTAGTAAATTTGATCTTTTCCTCGGGTTATTCAGACTAATGTTTAGAGAAAGTAAGGTTAAATCTATCAAATTTGTCTGCATTTAAAGAGCATTTGTATTTGAAGCATGTTCAAAGTTCTTTTGTTGCTCAAATTTTGTGTAACTACCTTAACAATTATAAGCATTACAACTAAGCTAAGTTTCCCCACTAGAAGACTTAAACTAGATTTAAGACAAGGCCAATAAAAAGGAAAACACATATGAAAAAAGTAGATAAAACCAAGTAAACGGATAATCAAAAATACAAAGGATCCCTTTGACAAACATGGAGTGAAAAATACTCCTAATCTGAAAGAACAGGAATGTTCAAGCAGATTAACCCTCATTTCTAAATGCAAAGAAATGATTACCTCAGAGCTCCATATTAGAATTCCTAGAGATATAATGTTTTCAAGCGAGATTAAATATCAAGTAAACTAACTTTAACTATAATTATAGTGTGGATATTTTAATTAGTATTGTTAAAAGATAAAAAGAAAATAGAGAAGAAGAAAAAATCTTATTAGAACATTACATTTTCAAAACTTATGAAAAACTGAATGACTTCAAAGCTGAATCATACCCTTATGTACATCTTTAATTCTAACTAGAATATGCATCGAGTACAAATTAGAATCACAACACTAAAATAAAATAGCTAATGTGCATCAACCATCTAATTTATATGGTTTTAATAATAACAAAGCAACAAGGAATTCTTGTTTCAAGATAAGAAAGTCTATTAATTTGAGTTCAATCAATGAGAAAAGGTGTAATATAAAGACCTGGCTTGTTCACAAAGCACTTTTCAATTTTCATTGTATTGATTTTGTTATTTGAGAATCCTAAGAGTTTAACTCAATCAAATAAGTAATTACTTATAATAGCATCTGAAGTGATGAAGAGATTAAATTAAAATCACAAGATTTTAACTTGTAACATTTTGCTGAGCAGGTATTTTGAACATTAGCAATCCACTGCAAATAACTCTAAACTGTAAATAGTCATAGACATTGACATCATTTTTATTAGCAACAATATTTAGGTTACAACTAATATCCACGATGTAAATGCCAATTTAAAAAAAAACCGGCATTCATATATCCTACTACTTTGGATGAACAGTGCTTGGATACAGCTAGCTTCCAAAATGTAAAAACAAAAAGTGACAAATAAAAATTTAATATTTATATCATGTTGTTTGGATGTACATCACAACAGGTAAATAAAAGGATGTACATTTGTCTGGAAGTCTAGCATTGAACCCATTAAGAGACAGGTGCTGGTACATTTTCTAATGACTATGTGTATTATAACAGCAATCATCCCCCTCATATTTTTAAGAATATAGTGAAGGGACAGTGTATTAGGGGAGCGAGAATGTCTTCAACAAAATTAGAGATGGAAAATGAAATGCAATTTATATTTAGGTTATTTTGTGACAGAGGCTATCCCAAAAAATTGTTAGAGGATACTATTAAATATGTTACATCACAATGGGACCATAAATGCATTCCATTATTGGGGAAACAAGTAAACACAAATAAGAAACCCACGGATGCTGTTTATGAAGGGAGAGTTTGTGTCTTAACTTACACCCCTTACGTCAACTCTATCAAAGAAATTTTAATTAGACATTGGGATGTAGTCTCTGTTTCAGAGTCGTGTAGAGACAAGTTAGGATTTTACCCGAGGGTAGTTTACAAGACAGCACCCAATATCAAGAGATTGTTAGAACAAGTGGGGAAAAATGGACAGAAAAATAGTGAAAAGCGGGTAACCAAGAAATGTGGGAGGTGTAGACAATGCAAGTATATTTATGAACACCCAAACGTAGTATTAGGAGATGTCAATCATACACGAATAAAAAGTAGAGGGGGAAATTGTAACACAAAACAGGTAGTATATCTTGCAAAGTGTAAAGAATGTTTTGCATTCTATATAGGCAAAACAGAGAGACAGTTGAGGAAACGTATATACGAACATTATTATAAGATACAAACTAAGGACCTCAACAACACACTATACAGACATATTGGTGAATTTGGTGAGCAACATTCTTTTTTGTTCACTATTATAGATCAGGAACTCTCCACACCTTTTGGAGGGGATTGGAAAAATAGATTAGCATGTAAAGAAAGTAAGTGGCAAATATTAGTAGATGCCACTAGGAGCCCAGGAATTAACGAGTATATAAGCATTAAACCTTTTTTAAATATGTAATAAGCTTTTATCATATATAATTAATTATTTATTAATTACAGTTATATTATTATGTATGTTTTATATTATATTTATAACAATTTTATAGTTTTAATGTAAGACATAATGTTGTCATAGATTTTTATAGTGGTGATTGTCTTCATTATTTATAATATTTTTACATTATAAAAATAAACAAGTTTTTAGTTGATTATAACTACGGGTATCATTACCAGCCAATATGAAGTGCAAAAGATATGTTTTATATCAATTTGTTAAGATAGGTTAGGAATACATGTACAAGGTGCAGTGATATATCTTTAAGAAAACTAGTGAGTTTTGGCGCCAAAAGAAGTTTAAAATACACTGTTGTTGCTTGTTTTCTCTGTTCTGATGAAGTCTGCATATCGCAGATGAAAGCGCTTAACATGAAGTAACTTTTATATGTGTATACTTGTCGAATGTCGTTTTATGTGCAATAAACGGGTTTGCTGTGCTGCTGTGTTGCTGCGTTTACCTTCATTACCTACACCTTGCCATTAACCGGATTTTTTTTGGTGGAATAACTCTAAACTGTAAATAGTCATAGACATTGACATCATTTTTATTAGCAACAATATTTAGGTTACAACTAACATCCACGATGTAAATGCCAATTAAAAAAAAAACTGCATTCATATATCCTTCTACTTTGGATGAACAGTGCTTGGATACAGCTAGCTTCCAAAATGTAAAAACAAAAAGTGACAAATAAAAATTTAATATTTATATCATGTTGATTGGATGTACATTACAACAGGTAAATAAAATGATGTACATTTGTCTGGAAGTCTAGCATTGAACCCATTAAGAGACAGGTGCTGTATATATCTTTAAGTATCCTTACTTTTTTTTTATTCCTTTCCTTTTTTCCTCTCCTTCCCTATTTTAATTTTTCTTTCCCCCTTCTTCCTTTAAGACAACAACAAAGGAGGCACAAGAGTGAATGTACATACCCCAAACATGCTTGGTTGCAAGAAACCCAAAATTTCCCAATGGGAGAGCTTCATGTATGCTTTCACCTTGCTGAGTTTACAGTAGTACATATTAGGGGAAACTGACTTTACTTGTGCTGCATCTATAAAATTCTATAATGAATAATGTATACATAATAGTTAAAATAAAGCAGTGTAAATATTTGAAGGAGTTCTCACAAACAATAAGTAAATGCGTCAACATCACTTAATATACTATAAGGACTGCCTAGTGGCTTATTAAATGTGTACTTGAGACTTAACATAAAGTATAATGAAAAGTCTCTACTTAAAGTTTATACAAATGAAAATGAAATGGTTGGTCTGCATGTATAACTGGTTTGTGTTGATGAAAGACTAACTGACGTGTCTCTCTTTAAAAATGAAAAAAACTCATCCCTTCTCCTTTTCTTCTTATTTTTTTTCTAGTGAAGAAAGGGAAGGTCTTCAGATAAGAAAATACGGGGGTGTGTATGTCATCTATGGTGAGTATTTGCTGATATGTTTGTTACCCCCAGCAGGAACCTTTGTAGCTATTACTTCGAAAACTGAAAGTTTCATATAGAGAATGCAAGAACATCTGTTCACTAGTGGGGACAGCAGTCCCAATGTTCATTACTCAATCAACCAGCCAAAAGCGAATGGCAGACACTGAACAAAAAAGGTAAAGTGAAGCCTGAAGAGATTAATAGGACAATAATAATGCTGCCACAGAAGTGTGTATGTACAGAAAAAGTGTCTCCAAGATTACTAATCTGCATCCAGACAATATGACTTGAAGTGATAACCTTAAACAAGTATATGTGCATGCCAGAGAATAATTAGTAATTATGAGCGTAATCTTTACAATGACAGCAACTGCAGATACTAGGCAAACTTTATCCATATAATTCATTAAAACATCACGAGTCACACGGCAAGCAACAAAAAAAAGAAGACATGACTGTTTCTGCAGCAACAAAGTAAAAACAGAGACAACCAACTGTACAATAAGGTGAATGACAGGACTACATTTTACTTAAAATCACTTGTAAGGATATAAACAATCTGTTATACATAGTGTGCTATAAGCCTACACACAGTTTAAACTCGCTAAAGAAGTGTATTGTACGAGCTATAGAATGTGACTGTAGCCCTGCTAGATAATAGATCAGTGATGTTTACTTTGAAGTAGAGTTGAGACTATCTGCGAGGCGAGAAGCTTCAAACAAGCACGCGGCTGTTCGTAGATAAAGAAAGACACTAAACTGTCACTTGGAATGTTGAAATGATAACAAAATGGATATGCTTGTTATATTTAAAATAAAGAAACTGTTCAATATTTAAAGCTATACTCTGCCAATGGAGTGTTATTTAAAGCAAACACTTATATGGAAAAGACCTATTTTCTCCTATTAAAAAAAAAAAAAAAAGAATATGCTTACTTTATCAGTACACTACATTAGATGTAAGAGAAAGTAAGCTAATGCAGTGTCATGTGCACTTGTAAGAAACTAAAACAATATAAAAAGTAAAGACAGAGGTTTCTGCCACACAAATAAACTAGTTAAATAAAAGTTGTAAGAGCAAAACATCTTGTAATGTTAATCGACAGATGGTAGTATCATAAATCAAATACAAAGGAGTTTGTGAAAAAAGAAAAAAAAAAGAAAATGTACATACTTTTTTTGTTTGTATGAGTATGAAAAAACTCATACTTTAGTTGATACTTTGAGAGATTTGGTGGTTTCTACATTTTTAGTTCAGTTTTTAATTTCTTCTTCCTCACATCAGACCAGGCATTTTTCTCAGATGCTCTTTTTAAAGTAGAAGTTGACCAGTCCATTTCTTCAGGAATTGTGATTATATTATTTTTGATGAATGAAGAAGCTTCCTCAAAGTTGTTGAATGTTCTCATGTCATTTGAGTAAAAAATTCAGATTTTTGCTGGGTAGACAAGCTGTGCTTTAATTTTATTTTCCTTAAGGAGTTTCACAAATGGCCAAGTCTTTTTTCTAAGCTCCAATACTCTTTGAGGAGTAGTCATTGTCAAATCTTATCTGGTTTTGTTTGTATGCTAAGGGACTTTTCCTCTAGGTTGATTTAAGTTCAAGTTCTTTGTCCAAATAAGATAGGAATTTTACTAGAATAGATCTTGGTGAAGCATTGGGTGAGGAAGATATAGGGTTTTCCTATAGCTCTGTGTGCTCTCTCTATCCCATTAGATAACCTTCTTTTAAGTCAAGTATTTCAGGCAGCCAGGAATTTAAAAATAAGATGAAATTATTATTTCTAACTGAATGTGTTTAATATACCATGTCCTTCCCAAGCACTCCTGTAAGCACACGCAGTTCATCCTTTTCAGCCTTCCTCGGTGACTAGGCTTGCACTGTCCTATCTGGCCCTACAGTAAAGCCGGGTATCCACTCTCCCTGTAACCTGAGATCAATTTTTACCTTTTACCGATATATGCCTCTATGCGTATGAATGTTACCCTTGGACCTTAAATATCAAGTGCCTGCCTTTCACTCCCACTGATAACCCTCTAACCTGTCCTACAAGCCAGGACTGCTCTAATTTATCTTGAAAATACTAAACACAGTGGGAGAAATTCACAATTATCAAGTGGCTGCCACCCCCTCACCATTTTGTGGTACTACTACGGATTACATTAACTCTCATGGACTGCCAGATTTAAAGATTAGCATGAATTACATTTTACATGCTTTGTAAATGTTATTGTAGGAAATTCTTAGCTGTGACTGTATTTATCTGCTTGCTTATCCCATTTCTTTTGTATGTACCTGAAATTGCTGCATGTAGTTAATAACCTTTGTATCATTTCATAGGCTAGTTTTTGTTTGTGCCAGGATATACCTGGGTCTTACCTAAATTGCTATTACTGTACAGCATATATTTCTTTTTCAAATTGCTTGTCATCACATTAAAACCTAGGCTATTTTTGTTTTTGTGCTAGGATATACCTGCGTCTTACCTAGATGTTTTTACTGTACAGCATCTTATAATTTTTGATTTTCATCACACCTAAACTCATTTGTTTTCTTTCTATTCCCTCCTAGCTCTCTACCTTCTTTCCCATACTAAGGGACCTGCTTGATCTTTCAAGACCCCTCCCTGCTTTTTTGTTACAACCATCCCAACATCCAGCCAAGGAAACCTGTTGCCCATGCACATACATTGTGCTCCCAGCTTCCATAAGGACTAAGAAAGTATGTTTCACCTTGGACCTACCTATTAAACTACATTATATATTTATTTAGAACTACCTAGCAACTAGAATATCTAAGCGAGTGAGCAGGGAAACCAGCAGCAAATTTTTTCTCCTCTACACCCCAATAGCAAGTTGCTTCTTTTCACCCCCTTACCTACATTCATTTCCTATGACAGCATGCATCCACGACACATTTTTTCCAACATAGTGCAGGGGCAAGTAGCCAGGATTTCCAGAATAAGCAAGGAAGATGACATGTTTGAACAAGAGGTTGACACTCTGAAGGAATGTTTTTACACCAGGGGTTACAATAGACAGGTGGTTAATAAAAAGGTGGATATTAGCAAAAGGTACAGGAAGGATAGGTATAAACCATGGCTAGGGAACACATTGACCCACACAGATGGTGGATACAAAAGAATGGTTAATAATGATTTTAGGCTAATGTTGACTTATGGCAGCAATGTTGGTGATATATGTAAACTCATTCAAGGGAATTGGAACATCTTGACTAGTGATATGAGTTTGACAAACATCATTGGTGATAAACCTAGTTTTAGCTATAAAAGGAATAGAAATTTGAAGGAACTATTGTGCAATGATACCAGATCGACCAATAATGCTGGTTTACCCACAAACAAACAGGGTACTTTCCCTTGTGGGTCCTGCAAAGCCTGTAACCATATAGACAAAAGTAATGTCTTTACACATCCGGTCACAGGAAGGACATTCAATTTGAAAGGGAGAGCCACTTGCAGAACCACTAATGTGGTTTATTTGGCAGAGTGTCATTCCTGCACCAGTTTTTATGTAGGCAAGACTAACTGTATGTTTGAGGTCAGGATCCTACAGCACCTCTCTTCTATTAGGAATGGGGATACGCACAATGCACTATTTAGACACCTGGAAGCCCATCCTTTACATGGTTTTAAATTCAGAGTGATAGTGAATGTGAGATTGAGTAAAAGAGGGGGTGACATCAAACAGCTGACTGAACTAGCTGAATCAAAATGGATTGTTGAACTTATGGCACATAGGAGTCCTGGGCTCAATGAAGTCATTCCCATGAAACCTGCCCTTAAAAATAGGCGGGTTTTCATTGATTTTCAACTGAATTTCATTGGTTAACATGTATTTTAAATTGTTTGGATTATGTGAGAAGCTTTATCTGATGAAGGTCAGAGGCCCGAAAGCGCTCATCTTTTATGTGTTTGGTGTTTTAAATAAATAGAAGGTGTTTGACTCCAGCAGTGTTCAGTCTTTTGTGACTTTTGGATTTTCGATTTTACTTCATCTGACTGAACTTTGGTGAGGCACTGAACATTGTTTGTGACTTGCCCATGCACATACATTGTGCTCCCAGCTTCCATAAGGACTAAGAAAGTATGTTTCACCTTGGACCTACCTATTAAACTACATTATATATTTATTTAGAACTACCTAGCAACTAGAATATCTAAGCGAGTGAGCAGGGAAACCAGCAGCAAATTTTTTCTCCTCTACACCCCAATAGCAAGTTGCTTCTTTTCACCCCCTTACCTACATTTATCTGCAACTCCTCTCTAAAGCTGTATCTAATACTATTACCTTCGTCCACCATAATTTCTGCCCACTAGGTGGTACCAATTTCCTATCTAGAGTTACACCTTGTACTCTGCATTCCCTACTATCTGTTCTTAATACTTTTATAGCTCTTGCCCCTTCACGAGCTGGAACTCCTCTTGCTACTAGGACCTATTCCTCTCACCACTATCCAGCTGTACTCTGTTTTCTTCTCTTTATTCCACTATCACTCACTACCTCTCTCCTGTATTACTACACTCTACTCACCCAGTGACACCTCAGGAGTCTGCGGCTCCCTGATTGTCTCTGTAGACTCTCTCTTGTCTGCTTGAACCCGCTTCGTTCGCCCTGCGGGCTCACTCCGCTCCACTACCCTACCCCCAGTTCCCACCCACCCACAGGGGTCCTACCTTTATACTTACTAAGCCACTCCCTGCCATTCCTATCAAATCATCTTTCACCACTCTGTACAAACCTACCACTTATACAACCACTCACATACTAATAATCACTCTCCAATACCTCTTTCACACCCATTTAGTCCACACCCTCATTAACTCCAACCTCCTAATTTCCTACTATAATTTATCACCTCCTTCACCATGACCTTTACTTATACACTCATTTACATAAAACTGCCACTCCTCCTCTTACTACTATCTATCCTCTCTATTCCCTATACTCTCACTTACTACGAAAACCTACAATTCTCATCTTCTCACCAATCCCTTAAACAAACATTAATAATAAATCTTGAAATCCGTAGCCATTCTAACATAACATCCTCCTCATTCTATCTATCACCTAAATACCACAGAGTAGCTCATTTTACATTTACACATTTTAGGAAAGCACAACTTAACTACACTAAACCACTGAAGCATCCATATAGTCCTCACAAATATCCACTCCTTCATGGGGACATTCATCCCAACCCAGGACCCTATAACAATACCATAACACAACTCACCCCCCCCCCTTCACTCCCAGTAATTCACTACTTATAGCTCATCTCAATATAAGAAGTGTTAACAATAAAGTAAGCCAACTGCACACTCTACTAGATAAGCATTTTTGATATCCTATGCTTAACTGAAACCTGGCTTAAACCAGTTACAAAAGACAATGAAATACTCCCACCTGGTTATAACATCCTGAGGTTAGACCGAACTACCAAAAAGGGTGGTGGGGTAGCAATACTGCACAAATCTGATTTCCACGTCTCATCCATACAGGAAAACCCCCCTCTAGAAACCAATGTGGAAATTCTTATTGCCAAACTCCAGCTCAATAATATTAAATCTATTAATATAATATGCTCCTATCTACCCCCCAGGCAAAAACATTAGCATCATAGAAAGTATCCTCTGCTGGCTTTCTACATCCTTCCTTCAAGAAACCATAGTACTCTGTGATTTTAATATAGCCTGGAACTCCTGTACCACTTTAGAACCCACAACCCATATAAACCTCTATGGCTTCTCTCAGACTATTACCACCCCCACTAGGATCCATAAACCCACAGGAAAAGAAAGTACATTAGACTGGATCTTAATAAACTGCCACTCTCTCTCTTACAAAGTAAGTGTCCTTCCTGATGATATTAGTGACCACTCACTAACCTACCTATGCAGACAAAAATCCTATATTCCAAATCAACCTACCTTTAAAATCACCCGCAACAAAAAAAAAAATTTAATCCAGTCAATTTTCAAACTGAGCTTCAAGCCTGTGACTGGTCACCCTTAAGGTACCTGCCAATTGACAAAGCAGTATCCCATTTTAACTCCACATTCCTACAAATTTTAGAATTCCATGCCCCCTCACGCTCCATAAGAACTAGATGCAAAGCAGCCCCATGGCTCACTAAAGACACCAGACAACAAATCCTACAAAGAAACAAAATCTGGTCCAAATGGAGAAACACCAAAGACCTAATTGATCAGCATCACTTTAGACAACTAAGAAATGCAACCAAAAAATCAATACTTCAGGATAAAAAACATGATTTCTTCAACCTCCAACAAAATCACCATAGTCAACCCAAAAGCTTCTGGTCAGGCATAAATAAACTCTTACATCCAGGACTCTCTAAAACACCAACCCCATCTGGTCTCTCCCAGAACTCTCCAAATGAGATTGCTAATATTTTTAACAGCTTTTTTACTGAAACTATCCAATCTCTAGCAAACTCCCTACCACCTCTCAGCCCTACCCAATCACCCTCCCCCACTACCTTACCACCTACCTTTTACTTAAAACCTATTCCCACAGCCCTCATCTATACTCTGCTTCATAAGCTCAAACCCTGTACCCCCTCAGCCAATCTCCTACCACCTGAATACCTTCAAACTGCTGCTAAAGCTCTTGCCTACCCCATCTCTATTCTTATTAACAGAACCATAACTGAAGGCTCCATTCCATCACTATGGAAAATCTCTCCTATAATCCCACTTCATAAAGGAGGGAACTCAACTGAACTCTCTAACTTCCGGCCCATAGCCCTACTATCACCATTAGCCAAAATTATGGAAAAATGTATCCACCAACAAATTCTTGACCATATTCTCCAATATAACCTCCTAGCTGACTGTCAACATGGTTTTAGACCATTCCACAGTACCACTTCTGCTCTCCTATCCTTTACAGACTGTATTAATAAACATTATAACAATAACATGCTCTCCTCTCCACTATTCATTGATCTCTCAAAAGCTTTTGATATGGTCAACCATCAATTATTACTCAATACACTCACCGCATTCTCACTTGACACACAGGCTTTACAGTGGTTCAAGTCCTATATGCACAATAGACAGCAAGCTGTTCTTTGGGATAATAATCTATCCAAGCATCTCCCTGTTACCCTTGTGTCCCACAGGGATCTATCCTGGGACTTCTACTATTCTTCATATTCATTAATGACCTTTCTACTAATTTACCTCTACCTACCTGCATACAATACGCAGACGACTCCACTTTGATTTGTAAAGCAACCACCTTATCTAAACTCCAGGCCACCACCCAATCAGTATTCAACCATGTTGAAAACTGGTTTCAACAATATCATCTCCTCCTTAATGCCAAAAAAAACAAGCTATTATTATTTACTCCAACTAACAAATCCACCCCACTAGACTTCTCTATTACCTCCATTGATGGTACAATCATAGCTCCTGACCCAACTACAAAACTCTTAGGTGTATTGATTGACCACAACCTCAACTTTGATGCTCATATTAATGCCACCATCAAAACTGTAAACAGAAAACTTAGATCCTTATATAGAATAAAACATTTTCTTACACCAGAAGCCAGAACTACTATTGCCCAGACCCACCTGATCTCCACCTTCTTCTAAGCCTCACCAGTTTATACGAATCTTTCCAAAAGCAACCTAAACAAACTGTCTACTTCGTATAACAATATTGCCAGGTTTGCTACTGGGTCCTCATTTAGAACACATCACTGTCTAAACCTAAAACTTCTAGGATGGCTTGAACTAAATAACCAGCTAAAATTTCAATAACTCTCCATTGCTCAAAATACCATATCAACCTAGTAAGACTCCAATTCTCAGTAGCCTTATCTCCCCCTACACAAACCTTTCTAACCTTCGCTCAGCAAATAAACTACTGGTTACCTCCCTGAAATCCCACAACAAGGCAGGTGATTCTCTTTTCTCTAATTCTGTGGGGAAGGTTTGGAACATACTTCCCACTAATCTTACATCTCTTTCATCATTACCTCTCTTTAAAAATCAACTAAAAATTCACGTAAAATCACAATGGCTTTGTCCTTGTACTAACCCAGACTAACCCCCCCCCACCATTACCTTTTCTATATCTCTCCTCCTTACCCACTTTGAAGTATAACAGCAATTCCTCACTCTTCCCCTTCCTAGTATCTTATTCCCAACATGCTATCACTGGGCATGCTCCTTACTACTTATTCATTCCTCTGTGAACTCTTATCTTCCCACCTCATACATAAACCTTTCTATTTCTTCCACTTTGACTATAATTACTTCCACTTGTACTTACCCTCCAGATTTTTTCTCCTACTTCCCTGTCCTCTAAAATTTCACCATCTACCCTGTGTTTTACACCTGACTTTACCTTTTTATTGACCTTTCATAACCTTTTTATAGCATTTTTAAAGACACATTCTTACCCTATATACAAATATTGAATGATCTATCCCTTTCTCTTGGTCATAATACTGCATTCTACCTTATTAACCTACTTCTCACAATCTGTTTATTTTTAGTTTCTATATAACCTAAGCTGATGGAGAAATTTTTATTTACTTTACATATTACATGTATCCTTTTTTGTATTGTGTTTCTTTTGTATTGTCTTGATTTTATCTAGTTTAAAAGCGGAGCTTTTCTCCCCGGGCCTCTACTGAAAATGGACATATATCCAAGCTGGACTAGCCCAGTCAACAAATGTAAAACAAATAAAATAAAATAAATAAATAAAAATATCCTCACCTTCAGTTTTCTCTGGGAGACCAAATATTATTATATTATTTCTCCTTTCCCCGTTTTCCAGGTCATCTATTTTGTTGATTAACCAGTTGTTTTGTCATAGAAGAAAATCACTCTGACTCTCTTCTTCTTTAAGTCTCCCATCTATGTCATTTAGAGAAAAGTTTCTATATCCATTATTTTAGTTTGTTGTTGCTGCAATATTTCCTTAAGAACATCAGTCTGTTTCTGGCAGTTTTCCTTGAGGTTTTCTAAATTATCTGTGAATCTGTCCATTTTCAAAGAAAGTTCATGTAGAGTAACTGACAGCTGAATTTCCTTTCTTAGTGAAGATTCGGAATGGGAATTCTTTGCATTATTCATTTCCACAGAGATAAGGTAATCTCCAAGTTATTTTGACAGGAACATTTCAATCAATTTTCTTCAAAGTTGGTATTTCTGTAGTTTAGACCTTCCTTCATAAGATTTTTCTATTTTTGTTTAAAAAGAATGATTATTTTCCTGTATTCTGGTAGTAATTTGTGGAACTCTAAAAAGATGCTACTATCAGTTGGCCATCTAGGCTCCGCACCAGAGGACAGTTCTGATCATTGTTGTGACACCAAGTAGAAAATCTCTTCCATTTAGCTATGCAAGATTTTCTAGTAGGAGTTTTCTTTCCTCCGGTAAAGCCCAAAGCACATGCTCAGAAAGGTGGTACTAGAACGGAATCAAAACCCCATCACCCAGAGTCAACAGTAGGGTGCGAAGATGAGAATGAATGAGAGAGCACTTGTCCTGTGACAGCAGGTCCATCCTGTGGGGTAACCTGTGATTGCCCTTGGACAGGTAAAAGAGAAGGGGAAACCAGTGCTTGTCTGGGACAAAAGTGAGTCGCCAACAAGAATCTGGGCTTGTCCAATATGGCATAATCTTCTGCAGTGCCTTTGACAACACAGGAAGAGGGGGAAATGCATACAGGAACATCCTTCTCCAAGAGAATGACATGACGTCCAGTTTCTAAGCCAAACAACTTAGTAGTGTGGAACAGAACATGCTGAGTTGTCTGTGCTGAGGGAAGGCAAACAGATCTACCTGAGCAGTACCCATTGATGGACAATGTCCAGGAAAACATCCTTGTGCAACATCCACTCATGAAGATTTGTTTAATCAGTCTGCCTCTGTATTCTTGTCTGAAGGAATATATACTGCCTGAAGAATTAACTAGTATCAGATGGCCAGGATGTTATCAAAAGGCTAGTCTGCAAAGGTGACAAGACTTTGTCCTCCCTTGCTTGTTTATATAACACACAATGGCAGTGTTGTCCATAAACACTAAAAGAGGCCCTGGAGCCCAAAGGTAATGCAGGGACTGGAGAGCTAAAATCAAGGCTTTCATTTCCTTGATGTTGATGTGCTTGTCCATCTCACGAGGAGAATAAACTCCCTGGACCCCTACATTATTGGAACAAGCCAGCCAGGCTAGGACTGAAACATTGGTATACAGATCCGGGGTGGGGGGGGGGGCTAGAAATGGAAGGCCTGAATTTAGGAACAACTGGTTAAAGAACCAAAGGCGCTGCCAAGCACCGAAAACTAGGCGATATAATGAATGGTGGAATCATGATGGCTTTATTAAGCAAATGTTAAAAATAAAAAATAGTAATGATACATAACATGCATTAACTGGATCATAGAGTTTTTCGCCCTCCAATATCGGACTTCTTCAGATGCACTAACATAATCACCCAGTACCTTAAATACATAAAAAAATTCCCTCCAGAAGTCACCAATCATCCTATGAAATCAATTAAGCAATATTAAAACAAACAAAAAATTGTATGTATTTGAGGTATATGCATTTTATGTATCATTACTATTTTTAATTTTTAACCTTTTCTTAATAAAGTCTTCGTGCTTCCACCATTCATTATATCTCCTGTTTTTTGGTGCTCGGCAGTGCCTTTGGTTCTTACTGTTTACTGCAGCAGCTTTTGCAGTGGTCTCCTGGTGGGCACTGGTTCCTTTCCTCCTTTTTTGCTGCGGATATCTAGTTGAACACAAAAGAAATTCCTTCCTCAGGCAAGGCAAGATAAGAATCTGGCAATCATTACGATGGCAATGTTGAAGCCAAACTGCCTTCAGTTACCACTGGAGTTTCCTCATATGGAGTCTGGCAAATGGAACTATAGAAAAGTGGATGCAATGAACCCCATATGCCTTTTAAAAACTCTCTTGCTGAGGTCTCTTGCAAAGGAAAAAGGGACTGAAAGAAGGCTGTCAAAAGAACCTTGGGAGGATGAAGAAAAGCCATCATAGTAAGACCTTGAATCCTGTAACCCAAGAAAAACTGATCCTAGGAAGGTGCCAGAGCTGACTTTTTTACATGTATAGGGAAGTCTAGACTAAGAAGCAGTCCCACAGAGAAATCAGAGTCCTGCAGGATAGCCTATTGGGAAGGAACTTGAATGAGGAGGTCATCCAGATAGGGATGAATCTGAAAGCCATGAAGTCTGTTAAAGACTATGATAATGGTTAGACATTTGTTTTATTTATTTATTTATTTTTTTATTTATTTTACATTTGTTGAATGGGCTAGTCTAACTGGATATATGTCCATTTTCAGTAGAGACCCGGGGAGATAAGCTCCAAGGAAACAAAATAAAATCACGCATACAAAAATTAATGTATACAATGAACATTGCAGGTACAGTACAGAGAATAACCGAAGAGGTCATTCGTTCATAACATAATGCAAAATATACAGATACAATTAGTACAATACAAATGTAGTTGCAATACATCATAAAGAAAAAGATGGCAGCTGATTTAAACAATATATTAGTATACAAGTAGTCAAAGAGAAAATAGGAGCCGAATTATACAATGTATTACTAAAAGTAGTCTCCTTAATGAGATTCTGAGGATGTAAGTAATAGTATCTAGAAGGGAAAGGTCAGTTGTTATTAAGAAAAGGAACAAGATTACTGAGAAGAGGAGGGTAGGTTGATCCAAATAGGAGAGCTAGGTGATCAGTCAGGTTTAGTACAGGGGCACAACCAGTGTGTTCTGAGGAAAAGTTTCAGTATAGAGGGAAGAGAGGAAAGTTCACTAGGAAGAAGGTTCCAGGATTTTCCAGCAGTCCACTGGTAGAAAAAGGAATTCCTATAGTAGCAGGGACTGATAACCCATGAGGAAGAGGCTTCAAAGCCATCAAGTCTTTAAAAAGCCCTTTTAATTAAAATCTCACCATTCTTTCTGGGAGTCCTTAGCAACAGAAGAAATGTATCTAGCTTTCTGCTTCTTTTCAACAAGGATGTCCACCCATACAAACCTCAGAGGATCTGATCCCGGAGGTATTTCTACTAAAGAATGCAGGATTTCCTCCTGAATAAGAATTTATGGAATCCTCCTAGACCCTTCCAAAATCACCAGCCTAGATTTCTCCCTTCTCATTCTCAAAGGATATTGTATCAGCCTCAGCAGATGTGCGAACAGCCTACTCTATTTTGGCCTCCAGTGGGGTTGCAACAGTTGAAGCAGGTGCCTAAACTGGACAGTCTGTGGTCATCTCTTCAGACATAACACAGACTTCCACCAGGAGTTAGACAGCAGAAGTCTCCAGTTTCATCTTCTTCTTCAACATCTTCTTTGAGGAAGGCTTAACTGGGCAGAAAGATTCTGAGAACATAGTTCCTTGAGCAAGAAGTTTAATGAAATATTTTTCAAATACAGGGAGAGACGGCTGTGCAGGGTCTTGGGGACAAAGGCCTGGCAAATATAACACTCAATGATTGTATTACGCAGCTACACAAAAAAATATATTTTTCATGGCTGTCCTTATGGGGAATCTGCCTTCACAATCACATTTCCCTTTCTGGATGGCATGTACCTATAATAAAACATAGGTAACTGAAAGGAAAAGTTTCCAGCTGGGTATTTACCTGCCCAAAGGCTTGCTAGTCTCCACACAGGTGTATGACCTACAAACCGAAAACAAATTTCTGCATTTGGATTGGTGGCAAAGTTGTTCTGAGTATTTTACACTTGTACATCACTTATGTACCTCACATTTTTGGATGGAGGGCATAAGTCTAACATATAGTACATAGAAGGGCCCAGGCTTTGGTCTGGCCAGATGTACAACTACCCTTGTCAGAATATCACAAAAGTAAGGAATAATGCACCGTTATTAAGGAAGGACATTATTGCATCAGTCCCTCGGACAACTTTCCATAAAAAAAATAAATAAATAATAATAATACATTTGTAGACCAGGTACTATCACACTTTGGGGAGCTATAGTCATGGAGTGAATAAAAAGCAAAACAAAAATTCCACAAAGCAAAAACTAAATGTGATGTTACTACAGTCAGATATTAATAAGGACACTATACAGAAGAAATTGCATTAGAGGAAAAATGTGATGAAAACCTAGTCTTACCTGGACTTCAGCCACAACTTCCTGCTCATCTGCTTCAGCTAAAGATTTCACATCACTCTTACTGATGACATTACTGAAATCTGAAATAAAAAGAGACATCTTCATAACTCAAGTATTTATCTGTCTGTCATTTTGGTAGCAGGTAGGCTGCCCCATGAACCCTTTAAACCAGAATCCAAGCCAAAGTCATATATGAAAATTGCAGGCAAACAAATCATAAACCAATACATAAAAAAATAACTATTCAAATAAATAACTGGTGCCAAAATCACGGACTGAAGCTAAATGACAAAAAAATGCATTATTTTGAGAAGTCATCTACCTAAGGGAACTACCACATTGACAATATGCCCCTAAGAGTTGACCCAGTCATTCGGGATTTGGCAATTTATGTGGACAGCGACCTAACCTAAGACCAACATGTGTCCATTGTAGTAAAAAGTCCTTCTATATTGCACAGCTTCTAAACAAAGGGATTGTGCCTATATCTAGGATGTCACTGGCCCCCTTTAATCAGCCCTCATTATGCCAGTCACTGAATATAATGCTCCCTTTGGTATTATCTGTCCAGACACATGTAACAACTGGAACATTCACAGAAATACATTACTTAAGGGATACAAGCCCTAAATAACATATCCTACAGACTGCTAACAGATGACCTGTGTCTGGCATAGAAGGCATTATCTGACCCAGTACTGATGGATGTACTGCACATCAGAAAGTCAAATGGCATCAGAAATATTCAGTCTAGGGATCTAAACCTCTTCTGCAACATCAGCAGAATGGTTATGAGGGACCATTATATCTCACAGGGGATACCACTATTCTGAAACAGACTCCCCATCCAAATAAAACAAAGTTCATCCCTGTACATACTAAAGTGCAACTTGGATTTATGCATGGGAAACAGAAAATTTACCCAAGGACTGGCCCCTGTATTACTAATGGACAGAGACAGCTCATAAATGCTTTTTCCCATGCATGGGTCACTTCAAATTATCTATGGCATAATCCCAGTTATTCTCATTAGGGCTAATATAAAATTATCGACCCTGGGATATGTAAGGCCAATCTCTAACCAAATGGGATAGGTTAATTCAAGCACAAAAAGGGAAACTGGCTAGGCTTAAAATAGCCCATAAGGGCAGTTAGCCTAGTTCTTCCCTATGAACCTACAACAATTTGTAGAGAACAGGCATACAAAACAATTAAAACAAATTACTCATTCAGATAACGAAAGCAGATAAAATCATAATAATCTTTTTTTTATTACTTTAAAACAAAGCAAATGTTTTACCACAGATCCTTAAGGGATTGTAAATGCAGATCTTCTGGTATTACTGCCTAACTAGCCACAAACTCTTCCAAAGTATGCTGCACAGTCATGTTACTGACAAAAGTACTATAGTGATATAGATACAGGCAAACCACTCAAGTACAACTCATTACACACATGCTGTTCTCTTTCCTCATCTGTGGAATACTCTTACCAAATGCATCTGATTTGCCTAGAAATACATCACCGCAGCTCAATAAAACTGTCAAATGAAGGTCACCCTGCTGAAACACATTCCATCAGGGCAGTAATGCATCCACAAGGAAATATCTTCAACATACCTTTTCAAGTGCCCACCTCCAACTTTTTACAGCTGCTCAATGTTCCTTCCCTTCACAGGCCCAAACAGCTTTCTTTCCCATGGAAGAGTTTCCCATTTACAAACTTACAGGTTGTGAGATAAGCCCACTATGTTTTTTCTCTTTTTCAACCTGACAACCTAAACATGTTTAGTCTTCACAACTGTAACCTCTAGCCTCAGCATGACTTCATAATCTTTGCAACTATATTTCTCATGTTGCATGAATGTCCTACAAAACAGACTCCGAAGTACCTTAGTCACCTGCATGTCCAGTGACAGCATCATCTTTCTCACCAGTGATGTGAACCATGCTGTAATGTACCTAGTTACTGCTTTATGTATGAAGTTTTGACTTTAAAGATAATGAAATGTATTAATTGCTTTCATTACTTGATTGCCTGTATATCTATATTTAAATGTGGTTTCCAATGTGTCTCTTGTTGGTCTGAAGAAGCTATCAGCGAAAGCGCTCACCACTTTGTCTTAATATATATATTTTTTTTCTGCTGCCTGGTTGCTTCACTGCTATACTTATTTATTTTTTCCTTGGATCTATTTATTTTAGCAGTGTTGCATTTATCCTGAAGGGTGCTATCGTTTGTGTTATTACTGATTTATTACACCAATTTCAGCCAGCTTTAACAAGTACACCTATCAAAATAATCCAAAACTGTAGAAAGTTTGAATGTACAATCATTCTTGCAGGGATCAAGAAATGATAAGGGAAGAGGACTTCCAAGACAGCTGCATGTCGAGTAAAAGCTTAACTCTAGCTCTTCCAGTAACCTTTGTGTTTATGGGTAAATTTCATTAACTGGCTAGTGAATGTACTGCCTGGATGCCAGGAAAAAAGAAATACAGAGCACCTGGAAAAAAATCAGCTACAAAAGGTGAGGAAAAAACTAGGACTGGGGAAATTTCTGCAGCTGTTCAGCAAAAAGCAGTGCAACTTCCAGTAACCTACAGGAAGATATAAGACAACTGCATGCAGACCTGGTTAAAATAAACAAAACACTGATGAAGTATATTAACACAAACAATAAAAATGTGGAAAAAATGAAAGAAGCTTTAAACAGATATTCAGATGAGGTGATAAAGCTGTGAAAATCAGAGGCTGAAATGAAGAAAAGGCTTGCTAAATATGAGAAAGTTCAGCAACAGAGGTTTCAAAAAATAATAGAATGAGAGGATAGATCACATAGGGAAAACATGAGATTTTTAGCTATACCAGAGAAGCCAGAAGTAACAGACTGCATTAATTTTATGAAAGCATAAACAAAGTAACTTTACTGGTATTCAACAGCAGGAGTCATAGTTGAAAGGGCACATTTTGTGTATCATCCAAACCTGGCTATGAGAAAGCAACCTAGACCTTTAATAGTAAAGATATAATCCTACTAGCAGAAGGAGTTGATTCTGACAAAAGTGTGGTAAAAGGACAAAATACTTAAAGTGGGAGGCAGCAGAGTGTTTATGGAGAATGATTACTCATTGTACACCAGGCAGAAGAGGAAGAAATTCATTCCACCATTCAGGGAACATTGAGACGCAGGTTTGAGATTCAAATTGCTGTACCCAGCTGTCTTCAAGGTATTCTTCCCTGGAGGGACAAAATAATTTTTCGATGAAGTACATGCTAAGGAGGAAATACAAAAGTTTGTCCAACCAAAAGTGAGGTGTGAAACAGAAAGAGATTCTATTTCTTGTTCTTTTGGTAATAAAGAGCACACAGTCTGTGAAAACCTTTCCGCTGTTTCAATGGAAAATGTTGGGAGGGAAGGAAGGGAGCATAAGAGTTGACTAGAAGAATTGAAAGTACATTGGAAATGAAGCACTGGCAGGATTTGGAAGATGGAGATGAACATTAATAAAACCAGTAATAATGTGGGATTAGAATGCAATAATTATATTTGTGAAATATGACAGAACAAGAAAATATGGAACTACTGGAATTTTTCAGAATCTGTTGCACTTGTGGGGGACTCTAAAGTATATGCCCTACTTCATGTCATTAATGTTTGGAAAATGCTTTGGGGAGGGGAAGAGAGGGGAAAGAGTTAATTGCAATTACAGAAAACTTTTTTTTTCTTACTAGTACTATTTTTTGGGGGTGCATGGTTTTCTTTGCATACTATAAAGTAATGTTTTCTCAGTTATTTTCAACTGTAATGGGGATTGTAAATAGATGCTTCTGTTCTTTTTTCCCCCACTTCTTTCTCCCTTCTTGTTCAGTTCTAAGAAATGTGGGCACTGCAAAGTCAAAAAAGGCCTGGATAAAAGAGCATGAAAAAGAAAAAATGAATGTGCTTTTATTCATTCTTGCACTGGGGAATGACTGGAGTAAGATCCTTTAATTGATTTAGTAACAAGTTTTAAGAAAAAGCAAATACATGAAAAAGAATATTGAATATTGTGATGACGTGAAGTAGTGCCAGCTATGTCAGCAGAAGTATGTGGATGTGTAACGTATGCCAGCATACCTAGCTGGTGTTTTGCAAAGAATTATATGTCATTTATACATCAAATTGAAATGTACGGATGCTAGTGTTGAAAGTGCATTTGCAAAGCTGCTTGTGTTAATAATGTACCAACAGTGGGTTCTGCTGGACAGAAAAAAATACACTCAGATGTCAGATGGTACTGTAACTGTTGAAATGAATATATTGCAATAGAGCTTTACAGACAATACTGGAAGAGAAGAGATTAATCACAATCCAGCTAACTTTGAAAAATATTCTGAAATTAAATTACCTGGTTTAGGCCATAAAGACTGTACACCTTACAGTTCTGATTGCAGCCAGAGACAAAATGTCTGTGAAAACCAGGAATAGGAATTATACTGAATTGTTCTTGGGGGTGAACTAACTGCCACTCTGGAAGGATGGACATTTTGACATGGTTTTATATCTTCCGGATGCTATAACACATCTAAGAAAAGTTGTGTGTATGTGTGCTAGTTTCTGGTTAGTTTCTAGTAAAGGGGTAGTGTGAGAACCAGAAGTCAGGTGACCAGAAGTATGTGATGTCAAAAGTTATGTGTGTATGTGTGCTAGTTTCTGGTTAGTTTCTAGTAAAGGGGTAGTGTGAGAACCAGAAGTATGTGATGTCATTCTGTAATCTAGCACTGAAATGATGTTTTAATACTAGATGAGACAGAAGTCTCAGGGCAGTCTGTTTTTGAAATCTGACAAAGAACAACCACTCTTCTATATTATCCTGCCTTGCTCTAATAAATGAACTAGGGGACAGTACTTCGTTAGATCAGTCAGGAACATATAGTGAGATTGGTTAAGTATTGTTTTTCTTTATCTGTGTGAACCTTTCCATCTGTGTTATTTTTAATATTTTCTGTGATTTAAACTCATGTTTACTGTAAATAGATATTTAGTATTTTCATGTTCTTTTACTATTTATTATTAAACATATCTAAACTTTTCATTGTGTCTGGTCTTTTAGAGAATATTTTAACCTTTGAGAGTACTTACATTTATTTAGGTGACACTGCAAAAGTCTTGCTGTTTGGTCAACCTTACCATTAGTATTAGCATTAATTTCACTCAGTATAATTGGGTACCTTGGCAAGAGCCCTAGAGTAACTGGCTTTGGAGTGTTCTGGTGGCAGTATCTACCTTACAGTCTGGGCAGAGGGGGTAAATCTGTGACAGCCTTTCTTGTGTGTGTGTGTGTGTGTGTGTGTGTGTGTGTGTGTGTGTGTGTGTGTGTGTGTGTGTGTGTGCTACTTGGAGCTAACAGGGACACACAGCACTAGTTTCACAGAGAGGTTGGTGGAGGACCTGGCTTGGAATAGTCAGCTGAGGGGCTCAACTCTACAGCTCTGTCAGTGGAGAATCTTATTTGGGGCCTGGAGAAAGAGAGAGTCCAGCCCCAGGACTGATTGTACTCCCTGTGTGCTCTTAAGGGAAACTGTGCTTGGTGCAGAGAGCTGCATCTTAAAATACTGTGTGTATCTATCTTGGTTCCAAGTGAACATCCCTTACTGGTGTCTGTGCTGAGGACTAAGGCTCCTTGATTACTGGCTCACAAATATTATGAGGGTTTTTTCTAGCAAATGATTCTATGTTTAGTAGCAATTCTGTATCTGGCCTTCACATCTCAATGGAAAAAATCTGATAATGAGAAATTGATTGCCTGGCTCTCATGTCTCCATGAAGACAATCTGATAAAACAGAAACTCGTTACAGTTTGGTGAAGGGTGACTGGCTGGGGCAAAAAAGAAAAGAGAGACTGGCTAGGAGATAATGTTCTCTGAAAGCATTGAGGGTTTTCCAGATGGGAGATCTATACAGATAAGACAAAACCAGTTAGCAATTAGTAGAAACACAGCCCACGCCATGCATCTTAACATGGACAACCTTTAATTTAAGTTAACTCAAGTCTGTCAGTGTGGTTGTCAGTTTGGGACATTTGTTCCTATTAGGAGGGTAAAACTTCAATATTTGAAGACGTACATAGGTTTGTGTGTTAGTATTAAATTAATAAGTTTTGGGAGTTTGTTTTTGCAGGCTTTCAACAAAACAAAAAGCTTTGTAAGATGTGACATAGGCTCAAATGGACATGGCAAGAAACAAAACTATATAAAAGTTCAACCTGGCAAAAAGTGTATGCATGTAACAAAAGCTGGAAGTACGTATTTAACATAAAAGGTTGGAATAATAACTTTTTAATACAATGATGATTTCTGTAATGTCTTTAAAATATCAAGGGTCTCACATACAATTACAAAAAAGAAAGCATAGTGAACTATATTAAAAATGTAGAGTCCACATAGCTATGTTACAGGAGGCACACATGGAAAGAACTGAACATGTGAATTTGATAAAGGTTTTCAGGATGGTTATTTGGCAGAATACCGGGGACAAAGGAAAAGAAGGGTACTTCTGTTAATTTCAAGAGGAGACACATTTCAAAGCCATGCATCTGGAGTCTCTCTCCCTGGACCACTGCAGAAAATTGCCTCTGCCCCAGTCAGACTTTTCCAGTACACAAATGTTAAATAAATAAAATAAATAACATTTTTGAGAAATTTATAAAAATATTTGGCATGGAAGATATGAATTCAGTAATAGGAGTTCAGAGTGAATTTACATGTTATTTCCCAAAATATAAATGCAGTGCAGCGGTACCACTGTAGCTTCGCAGCAATAGGTTCTCCGGTTCGATTCTTGACTGGAGAGTCTTCTGTGCAGAGTCTGTATGTCCTCCCTGCATTCATGTGGGTTTCCTCTGGGTGCTACAGTTTCCTCCCATTTTTCAAAGACATGCATCTGGAGTGTTTCTCCCAGGGCATCTGCTAAAAATTGCCTTTGTTCCAAGTCAGACTTTCCCGGTAAACAAATGTTAAATAAAAATAAAAACTGAGCTAGGCTAGACAGAATTTAGATTTCACAGAAACATGTGCATTTAATTGAAGGTCTTGATAAACAACCAATAACTATTTCAAATCATGCACCAATAATAAATACAATGAAAAACACAGGATACTGAAACAAAAATGAGACAATGTCACTTTCCCATCTATCTGTTGAAAAGAGAGGAATTTAATGAATGGGTAGTGGAGATTATTCAGAAGCTATTCGAGAGAAGAGAAATTTACTTCTGAAAATATTGCTAGTGAGTGGGATAAAATTAAAGGTGGAGTTTAAAAATAGGGTGGAAATAAAAGAAAGGGAGCTATGGTTAAGATGCAACAAGAATTATTTACAAATGTTAAAGGATTGCAGAATATGACAATCTCACAGAACAAGATCAACTGAATGCTAAGCAGAAAATAAGATATTACCTTGATAATATACATGAGTTTACAAAGATTGCTGTTAAGCAACTCTTTTTTGATAACACTACAGCACAAAAACTTTTAGCACAATGACTCAGGCAAAAGAAAGTAGAAAGGAGCTTGGGGAACCTATAACAAGGAAGGTAGCAAGAGATCCTTTAGAGGTATTACCTTTAGATGTATTAGAAATATTTTGGAAATTCTATGAAAGTCAGTAAAAAGCAGAAAATTTTGGAAAGCAACAAAAGACACAAATGGAAATGTTTATGGAATAATGAAATATGCCAAGGTTAGAGTAGGATTGCCACCTTTTCAAATGCCCACAGTGGGACACTTTCTGTAGAAACGTCAAATTTTGTAGGGTAAAACATACCCACGGCCAGTACAAAGGACAGAACTTCACTTTTCTGCCAAAACAGAAGCTTAATCTTATAGCATTGGAGTTGCTTATGCTGTTTCTTTTAACATTTAGGTGTTTCAAATAGAAAATAACTGTTTTATGCAACTATTAAAGAAAATATAGGAGACATTTTTATCCTAAAATCTCAGGACATTTGAAAATTTTCAAATATTTTGCAGGACACAACTGCCCAATGAGGGACTGTCCCTCGCAAAGTGGGACAGGTGGTAACCCTATGTTAGAGGTAGATGAGGCACAATTACTAACAGTTAGGACAGGAGGAGATGAGATAAACATTGTGATGTACAACCTCCACAAAGTCCCCAGAAACAGACGGTATTACTGTGGAAGTTAGGGAGCTAGGAGGGAAAAATAATAAAGATCTGGAAGGTTTTAACAGTATTTTTAAGAGGAGGAGAAATACAAACATCTGGAAGAAACCAGTGGTAGCTGTAAGACCTAAAGAGTAAAGATCCATCAGATCCAGCTTCATACAGACCCATTTCAATACTAAACCAGGATTATAAAGTGTTCATGTGTATAATCGATAGAATGGCAAAAGAAATGTCAAAATTGATAGATATAAATCAATGTGGTTCTGTGGAGAATTTATTTATTCTACTATTTATTGACATTTGGTGACTGAGGAAGTCTAACTGGGTCAGAAACCCATTTTCAGAGGAGGACCAGGGAGAATAATAGTTTAAACAATAGTCATATAAAGCCATAGCATACATTTTTAAACATATATTAAAAGTACAACATTGCCAAAAAAATTATACAATTAAAAATGAGTGACTTTTACATTTATGATAAAATGGAAAAGGTAATTAGTTGACAAAACACTTGTAGCTTGATTACTAAGCAGTTAATTTATGGAAATAGAACATTTTTACTTTTAAGTAATAGGGATGAAAGAGTGATATGAGAAATTCAAGGATAAGTAGTAAAGGAAATTTGGGAATAGAAGAGGGGGTAAAGAGATGAAGGGGAGATTAGCATATAAAGTTGCTTTACGGTATATTGAGGAAAGATTATAGTGTGGGGAAGATGGAGGTTGACTGAGCAGTATTACAGCTAGATATGGGTGAGAAATTGTAGCTAGGTATAAGTCAGGAAGTTAAAGATCAGGATAGAGTGAGAAATTAGTGTAAGAGGAAAGAAGATATATTGGAGGGTGGGAAGTTACTGTTAGTGGCTATGGTAAGCTGAAATTATATAAGATAGATACAGGGCTCTACCGTAGATGCTATTGAATATGATAAAAGAGTGATATAAGAAGGCATGAGAGTGAGAGGAAGGGGTTCTGTGTGATTAGAAAATTTGGTATGTTTATGCTTAGGAGCATAAGAAAATGTAAGTGTTTAGGCAGTCATCTTTCAAAGTCAATTTGTAGGTCTTAAGAGATTCAGTGGCACAAATATTTGGAGGTAGGGTATTGCATAATTTAGCAATGGCATAGGAGTAGATGCTTTCCCCAGCTCTTTTGATAGGTTTGTACACTTGTGAAAGTTGTTTGTTAGTGAAGGTTTCTGGGTGGGATGTAAGGCAATAAGATACATTTCAGGGTAGGGCAGATATTTGGATTGTAAACTATTTTATGAGCTAGAGATACCCGTACTAGATTCGGGTAGTGAGAAAATTCTAGCCAGTTTAGTTTTTTTAAGGCATCACAGTGGTGGGTAGAACAAGGTACACCAGTTGCGAATTTGGTAATTTTGAGACAGCATGATGGTAGTCTGTACTTTACAGTTGTATGAAAATTAGTAAGAATAGGGGACCCATATAGGAAGGCAGGAAGTAGAAGGGTGTTGGTGAGTGTTATTTTAGTGTAAGCATCCATGAACTGTTTATGTATGTAAAGTTTGCCAAGTTTGATATGCATCTTTTTGATTATATCAGATATATGTCATTCAAAGGTGAACTTATTATGTATAGTGATGCCTAGAAGTTTTGCCTGGGTTATTATTTCAATTTGAGTTTTGTTTTGTGAAAATAATTTGAAATCATGTGTGAATGGCTTTGAAGAGAATAGCAGAAGCTCAGTTTTATTTGGATTAAGTAGTAGTTCTGCATCATTTAACCAGGTTTCGATAGAGGTACAGGCATTCTGTGTAATAGTTAAAGAGATTACTGGGGTTGTTGGAAGTGGAGATAACAGTGGCATTTGTCAGCATACTGGACGACTGTGCTTGGGGAGGCATACTGGACGACTGTGCTTGGGGGGCAGTAATGAAGTTTTTTAATAAATATATTGAAAAGCAGGGGTCTAAGAATGGATCCATGGGGGACTCCTGTACTACTTTCCTGGTATTAGAATATACTAGTTTGCCATTTGACACATTGTTGCTTCTTCGTTAAATAGTTGAAAATCATTTTGAGTACTACGGGAGCAGCTTAGTGAAGACAGTTGTAATGACAGTTTAGAATGAGACACTGTATCAAAGACCTTTCATAGGTCTAGTAATATTACAGATGTTAACTGGCCTTGGCCCATGGCTTTGTAAACAGTATCTGTGAAGGATAGTAGTGCTGCAGTGGTACTATGTGCAGGCCGAAAACCGTGTTGGATAGGTGTAAGGAGGTTGTTGTCTAAGAGGAATTTTATTAGTTGTGTGTGTATACATTTTTCTAATAGTTTAGATAGGGAGGAGAGGACAGAGATAGTTCATTTTTTCCTCATTTACGTGAGGGAAACATGACAGATTTTTTCCAGACATTGGGGACATAGGATTCAGTGACAGACCTATTTATCAGAATACTAACAGGGTAGTCTATTGCATTTGACAACATTAACAGAACACTGATGAGAAAGAAGGAAGCAGACTATAACAAAATACCATTGTTGTTGGTGGGTTTTGATGCAGAGAAAGCATTTGACAGAGGAAGCTGGGACTTTATGAGCAGGGCAATGGAAGCATCTGCATTTCCTGAGAAAATTGTAAGGTTTATTGGGGGGACATATGAGGGATTGGAGGTGAAAATTAAAGTGGGGGGGGCCTCACTAACAATTTCTGCTTGAGCAGAGGAACCAGCCAGGGATGTCCTCTTTCCCCCTTTGTTATTTGCATTATATTTAGAATCGCTGGCAAACAAAATAAAGGATTCAGAAATTCAAGGATATAATTTGTATGGTAGTCATGAAAAGCTGGCCCTATTTGCAGATGATATTACTTTATACCTGACAAAACCAGAAAGAGACATTACTACAGTGTTGTGGAACATTCTGAGACAGTTTCAAATGTTTTCAAGATACAAAATTAATGAAGCTACAACAAAGGCTATAGCAGTAAATTATGTAGACACATATGAATTGGTTCAGCAATGTCAATATTTATGGGGACACGATAAAACAAAATATTGAGGAGTATCTATTAAATAACTCTGGTGTGGCAACTAAGGATATGTGGGAAAGACTAAAACTGAGAAAATGGAAGCTTTGTTATATGGATATGGAAAGTACGATACAAGCAGTTAAAATGTTTTTAGTTACATTAGTCTTATACACAGGTAAGGCATATTTTTATCAACCAGAGGAGAAGTTGTGGATAGCAATTAATAAAGAGATGAAGGACTTTATCTGGGAGGGGAAGATGGCAAGAGTCAAGCTTGAGAACTGTCCAACAGAACATTGTGGATTGGGATTACCCGATTTGATGGGGTATTTCAGAGCTACACAGTTAAGGCTCCTATACATAACACAAGCAGAAAACTATAATTCAAAGTGGACAGGGATGATGACAAAACAGGAGGTGGCTCAAGAAACAAGGAGACACTGGAATTTTGGATGCAGGTCTTTAAGGAGAATAACAATAATCATGCAGAATATTCTATCTATAAAGTAGCAGAAAGTACCCAAAGAACTAAGCTGACACGGGAATGGAGACAGGAGACTCTGCTGGTATGATGACTGCAATTAGAGGTACAGACAATAGGCAAGCGGGAGCTGGAGTTACTTGGAGAAAAGTGGCAAAGGAACCAAGGTATTGGGAGCAAATAACTAGAGATGTAAAGAAAAAGAATGGGAAGATGCCACAAATTTATTTGGACTGCAGGTTAGAGATTGATATCAGTCCTTCACAGGGAAGGCAGAATATAGGCAAAGAGAAAGAAATAGGGGGTCCTAATTGAAAGACCAGCACTGATAAGAGTTTTTAGTACAATCTAGAACAGAGGCTGCCATTTAAAAAGGAATAATTAGACCATATAAAATATTGCATGATCACTATAAAAATCAATCCAGGAGGTTAGAAAGGATTGGGAAGAGAGATTAGATAAGCAATTCACAAAGAAACAATGGAAGGATATATGTACGTCTCCCAAATATGCAACAAAATCTAGAAGACTTAGGATTTTTGCTTGGAAATGGTTACAAAGGTATCTTTAGGGTCTATATTATAAAACTGAAAACCCTTTTGAGCGAATACCACAACAGAGACACATATAGCCCGAACCGCAAATACGCCAAACCCTCTGAACCGCGAAATTTAAAATCTCGAATCGTCATAGTCGGCCAACCCCACTGCCAACTACGTACTACCTACCCAAACATAATAAATAAACCACATACATACACTAACCAAACCCTACTTCTAACCCTACACTACACCTTACATACATTACTATCTATGCACTTACCTTAACCCGCACCCTAAACCTAAGGTCCGTAACTAGCGCACACTTACCCTACGGAGATATACCCAAACAAAACAAATAATCCACACACATACACTTAAAACCCTACAGCTAACCCTGCACTAACCCTTACATATATTACCTATCTATGCACTTACCTTAACCCGCACCCTAACCCAAAGGTCCGTAACTACCGCACACTTACCTTACTGAGCTATACCACAGACAGGCCAACCATGACAAATTGACATTTAGAATTTTGCGGTTATGGATGTTCGCCATTTCCGTAGTTCGAGCAATATGTGTTGTTCTTTTCCGATTCGCTCAAACGGATCTTTGGGCTTCTAATATAGACCTGTATTTTTATACCCCAAGTAGACTCCTGAGAATTTTTCCTCAGGAAGACATCAAATGTTGGAGGTGTGACAGGAAGACAGTGTTAACTGGGAACATATTTTCTGGAAGTGCAGTGAGTTGGCAGACTTTAAGGATTCCATATGGGATGCACTGTCGGAGATGTTGGGTGGGCAGATCGGTGTGATGAGAGAGAAGATTTTTCTGAGCTATGACACAGAATCAGAATTGCCTAGACATGGTAAGGCCTTGCTGTGTCTAATTACGGTGACTGCCAAAAAAGCAATTACTAGAAATGGAAATCAAAATCTAAACCAACTGTACTAGTAGTACTGAATATAGGAACAAAGATAAAACAACTGGAATTGAGATCTTTAGAAAAGGGTAGGAGAAAATTACGTAGGAAAAAATGAGAATTGTGGGAGCAAGACATACAGGGGAGAAATGAGGTTTAAAGGAAAGCAGGACTTAAATGAGCTATGTAATGTTTGAAAATGATTGGGTAGATTTGATGTATAATGTTTGCAACCAGCCGTGTGTCAGTATGGTTTGTGATGTAAAATGCTTGCAACTAGGATTGTGCCAGTGTGCTTTGTTTTCATTTATATAAATGTGTGATTGCCATTGCATTAAATGATGGTTTTATAAAGATGTTTCTTATTTATATAAAAAAAGGCAAGAATTGAATAATTTATGTAATGTTGCTTAGGTTATATGGTATACAGCAATATATGTGAAGTATAATGTTTGCAAATGTGAATGTATTAATACAGTTTGATTCCTTTTATGTAACTGTAAATTTGGCTGTGAGACAAGTGATAATTCAATAAAGGTGTTAAAAAAAAGAAAGAAAGAAGGGAATTTAGCCAAATGCAGATTGTCAGTCCTCAGATATACGTTTTCCAGCAATGGGATGTCTACGTATGTGTGTATGGACATGCAGTCTCGAGCAAAGTTAGAGGAAGCCAGATTAAAAATGGAAAATATCCCATCTTAAAGTCTGTAAAACTGTTTCTCATTTATTTTCTAATTTGAGAAAATAGGCTGGAAGCTGAAAAGGCTAATTCAATGAAACCTCCAAACCTACATTTCATCTAAATGAGGAGTTTTGTCTTAATGAGTGTGTTTATGAATGACTAAATTGGGATGTTTACACATAAGAATTTGGTATTCTGAAATCCTTCTAGCCAAAGTAACTGCTGCAAAGAACAGGGTCTCCAGGAAAGTGATTTGAGTTTTGTATATACAAGCTCAAAAGGAGGCAAAAAGTCAATTTTCCAGTCATTAAGTTTAGATGCCAGACAGGAAAGACAGGATATTGTGAAATGTCTTTAAATGAAGGATCTCCTATATAAATGGTGTCAGTGCAATATATCACACAACTGTACGATATATAGGTATGCAAGTGAAAAGAAAAAGAAAAACAAAACAGGTATACTTCAGCTGAAAAGCAAGACATTCCAGTATTAAAGCGTACAGAGGTACAGCAAGACCTAAGGAAATGAACTGGAAAGCTAGATAAGTACTTTGATCTTGATGTAGAACAGAAAATCTGATCTTGACAACACTCCAGCTGACACAGACTCAATTAGTGTTTCAGGCGACTGATGAAGTGGCAGGGAAAGGATGGGACTGTCCATCCAAGGTGGAAGGGCACCCATTGATATGCTCCCTAACAGAAGGCATGGTCCAAAGAGGGGAACTGTCCTTAAAGAATCAACAAACATGGGGGGACAGGATTGGGTAGATCTAAAAAAAAAAATAAATGGAAGCACAGTTAAGCCAAGCCTCCTGGACACCCTCAGGATACACGACCAGCCCCAGCAAAAATGGAGTAAGTCCAGAAAGATTGTAGAGTAGCTGATACAACTGTCGTGGACACTGAGTACTGGGGGCTGGGCCAGTAAAGATGAGGTTTGAGGGGACCAAAAAAAGGAAACAAAAAAGAAAAGAAAATCTGATATATTTAAGACAAGCATGCTTTTCTAGTGGCATGCCTATTTCAAAATGCTTTCACATGCAGGGAACAAAGGGAAGTTATTCTGAGCCTCTGTACACTCCATCCACTGGTCCAGGTTATGGTCTACTCTGCCATCTTACAAAAGAAGATTACTTAGCATGTCCTTTCTAGGTTAGAACTCCAAATCCGTGTAGCCATCAATTCTTTTCTCAAACAACCTCCCATATCGGAGGGCTTGGAGGTGGGTTTTCTAGTTGAGTATTTCCCTTTTGCTGGTCCAAGTGAGATTTTCCAGCTGTCAACAACCTGGAAGATTTTAATGACTGGGGCTCAACTCAACTATAAAACTGTCTTTCGGCTTTTCCCGGTTAGGGGTCGCCACAGCGGAACTCCAGTCTGCTAATGATTGGCAGTGAGTTTTTACAGTGTCGAGTTGCCAGCCCATGACCAACCTTCAAGGAAGGCATACCCACACACGCACCTACCTGCATATCTTTAAATTCACTCGACCCCGGGGAGGACAAGCAGACTCTGCACAGAAGGCGCTCCAACTCAACAATATAAAACATCAAAGAGGGTCCTCCATTTAGATATAACAGACACACTCTTATGCATCAAGTAATATAAAAAAAGACCCTTACTTGATGGTTCTAGAATCTTCTCCCACCTCTTCCTCATGGGAGCAGTCTATTCAAGATTTGTTTGCCATCTCTCCCTGTAAATTAGGCATGTATATAATTGTGTATCACTTGCTAGCAATAAAAAATGCCAAATAAGGAGTGTGGCTAACCCATCAAAGAAGATGGGTGCCTAAGGGTTTACCTCTTCTTAACAATGCAAATTTTATGTCTTTTAAGAGAGTTTCTGATTAAAATGACTTATGTTAAGCTATAACATAATGGCCATATGAGAACATAAATCAACACTGAAGTTCTTAAAAAATACTCACAAGATGAAAGACCGGTGACACTGTTTGGACATCTCACTTTTGTGGCGTCTGAGGTCCCGGCTTACCAGGGTGCAGCTGCCAAAAGCAAGAGCTTATTACATGGCTAAAATCTAAAACGGGGGCATTGACTAAAATGCAAGAGAAGACAAACATTGGTAATATAACTCAATTTATATGCAAATAATATGGAAAATGTAATGATCTAGAGAAATGGTTGAGGCCATGCAATAGGAGAATTCTATAGCTCTCACAATTTCTTCAAGACAAAGATTTGCAGCCATTTTTGAAAAACTAAGGTAATGCACTTGCCAGGTACTGAGACAGTTCACAGAGTTAGACTGATAAAGTCCAAACAGCCCACTAAGGTATCTATTGATGGCCATACAGTCTGGCTTGAGCAGAACAGTAGGAAATAACAGAGTACTTTCGGGAGGGCATCAGCTGATTTTTCAAAAGACCTGCACCTGTTAAGACAACAAATGGTTTCTTTTCAAAGGTTTTCCTAAACTTTCACTATAATGCCACCCTTTTCTACTAGGCAATCCTAACAGCAGCAGCCAAGGAGAAAAGGGAATGCTGTCCTCGTTGAAAGAAGCAGAATCTTTTCTTGAAAAAAATATCTTTCCAGGCACATCTAAACACTCATCTGAAACTGGAAGAAGAGCTCTCAGAATTCAAGATGGAGTGGGAGCTAACTTGCCTTAGGAAACCGCATAATAATCTCAAGAGGCTTAATGTAAGAAAGGGCCAAACCACATATCTCTTCAGTCTGATGAACATAACTTGACACCAAGTTATTGAGGAGACAGACAAGGGCAGCAGCTATTATTGTGAAAAGGCCACTCAGAGGACAGGAAAACTGTGGTGCAGGATGCCAGTCCAGAGGAGAAGCAAGGCTACAGGCAGCTCAAAAGCAGCAGCTGAAGTTTTCATCACTAGATAAGTCAAGGCATGCACAGATAGATACCTTTTCAGGCTTATCTGACAGAGTTAACAAGCACTGCTACAACACCCGGGGCCTTAATGTCTAGATCACATTGGCAAGACGACAAAAGAATGAACATATTTTTGAAAACCATAATACGTCTCTCATATCTGTTTTATTTCAGGGATATTAGTACATATAAGGATATCCTGGAAGGTTTTCTCCCACATATTCACTGTGTCAGAACAGCAGGTGAAAAGCTTAATTGGTAATATGTTGCTTTCTCAGTCTCGGGGAAATACTTTTTTTGTTTGCTTTTTTCTTTTTCTTGCAATGCTGACTAAATAATACATAATTTGTAGTGAAAATTTACTGTTGCTTGCTGTATCAGGTATTCTTTGTTTTATTCTATTAAGTAAGTTGGAGTTGGGACATAAACAGAAGTTATTTATTTTTGTGTAAAAACTAACAGACAAGTGCTCGTTTTTCTTATTTCTTTTGTCATGAGTTGGTGACAATTTATTGCACAGTAATTAATGAATGCCATATCAACAATACCATACGTCTTGCAGGAAGCATTTTTCAGCTGTATTACTGGTGATGCTTGGGTTAAAATGTCTAATGGCTTTTGTTCTCCATCAGTCAAATGCAACCATGCAGCAGGGTACGTGTCAACCCTTACCTGTTAATCAAGCACTGCCTTTTCTACAATTCGTAACAGATGATATTTGCCCATTGGTTTTATTGTAGTCTAACATGAATGTCCTACTGAAAATCTTGAATTCAGAACTAGAATAATGGCATGCCTCTGAGGGGAAGTGGGTCTGCGGTATGCATCTGTACAGCAGTAGTGGCATCCATTTGAAAAACAGCAGAGACAGTCTTGCATGCATCAGTTTGCTCCATTCATTCACTCAGTTATTAAATTTGTTAACCAGGGTAGGGAGCATTGATCCAAAGAATCCATTTTCAGGTCAGCCCGGGAAAACTGACTATTGGGTATAGTCCGGCGTCCCAGTCGGCCCGATGCAGAGTATAAGGTATCGTCGGTCGCCGGCCTTAGACTGGCGCGCAGAGTAGTCAGGGTACTAAGTACTAATCCGGACCGGTCTTTTCCCTACACAACCACCCCAAACACAGAGGGAAGGAGGGAGAATTGACTGTAGCAGAGGAATCCTCGAACATCTACATTTATGGTAGGTACAAAACTGTACTATGTTCTTTCTCTTTCTTGCTGCAGTCCTCTAAATAGAATCCCATCCCAGAGGAGAGAGGGAGGCTCTGAACTCCAAGTCGCTGCTTCCAGAATATCAGTTAGCCCCCCCCCTATTTGACACAGGCTTGCCCTGTGAACTCAAAAAAAAAGAATAATAACGCAATTGCCTGTGTACATCTAAAGTGTGCAAAATCTTTTTTTCTTTTTTTTGAGGATCTGCAAAAAAGTAGGCAAATGAATGCAGGCTCAAAAGGTTGTAGAGTAAGTTTTCCTTCCATTTTTCTCATGCACTTCTCCTAGTACTAGGCCTTCTCAGATGTCCGTCCTTCTGAGATAACAGATGAGGAATCAGGAGGTAAAAGGCCATGGAGGCTTCTTTACAAGACTCCGGTAAGTGGACCAGTGTTGCCGCGGCCAATCTGGAGCTATCAAAATCATCCTTGGCCTGTCTTGTCTGACTTTTAATAATACCTTTTGAAAGAAGAGGCAGAGGAAAGGCATAGACATGAAGGGTTTTTCCACTGAAAGAGAGAGCATCCACTTTCCAAGCTGTGTGATGATGAAACCCTTACTGCAATACTGCTTGGCTGGTGGTTTGGTGAGAAGCGATCTATGTCTGGGAGTTCCCATGACACTGTCAATTTTTTCTGAAATACATGAGAGTTTCCACCTCGTGGGATCCATGATTTTGTCTGCTTTAATACATCTGCTAGGAGTTCTGTGCTTCTGCTCAGAACCCTGAAAGAAAGAGTTAGTTGCAGGCTTAACGCAGTCTAATATAATCTCATTGCTGCTTGCTATTTGAGAATGGTGTTCCCCTTGCTTGTTGTGTTGATGTTGTGAGTTGTGTTTTGTGTTTTCTGTTTAACTCCTGCCCTGACCCTGGAACTCCCTTGAAAGCCATCAATGCGCTCCCCAAGCAGTGTCCGAGGCATCTGTCGTAAAATCTGACTCGCCTCTGGCCGGGGTCACAGAGAATCCCTTTGTTTAGGTGACATTCCAGGCCCACCACAATTTTTTGCTGGGCGCAGTAGATAAGCCAAAGGCAATAGAGATAAATCCAAAATTGGTCTCCACGTCTCCCCTCTTCTACTACTAGGAAAATAAGAAAAAATCAATTCTGAGACACAGGGACTGGCTGAATAGCCCTATCTGAGTAAACTGGAACTGAGAGACTTGCTTGTTTTTTTTTTTCTTTTCTGAGTGGGAACATCTGGCATGCCCTGGGCATTGTTCTGTCTTGAGTGATTAAATCCCAATTTTTTTGAAAGAAGAGACAATCTCCCTCCAAAGGCTGCCAGGCGAGAAAATCACTGGGCAGCTGAAGGCAGAGAGTCGTGGTACTGCTAGGACTGACCCCTGCCCTCACCAGCATAAGCAGGATATGTCCACCCCTTTAGCAGCAATTTCTACTAAACTTGGAGGAGGCCCTGCAAAAAAAATTAACAGTCTGCATAGACTTAGCCTTGTCCTCCCCCATTTTTCTTTAAAACTGCTCTACAGGTGCGAAGAACAGAACTAGTAGCAGCCACCCCGAGGAGGCCTGAACAGCAAGCAAAAAACCACACAAAAAAGAATGCTTTACCCACTGTACATGACACACCAACCAAATCCAGCAATTCACAATACAATACCTCAAAGCATCCACCTTAGATTTCAATTGTGAAAGGAGATAATTCTGATATTTCCAACATAGGAAACTGAATTCAAGCCCTCATGGCTAGAGTGGAAGAAGTATATACTTTCTTACCCCACTATCAAAGCCCCTTGCCTCTTTATCAGAGAGACAGGGATTTTTAACCACAGAAGCTTTAACACCTTTTAGGCCCCAAAACAGTTTCTGGGTCCGGTAGGGACTCTTAAAATACTAATAGATGGCCCTATAATACCTCCATCCTAGGCCTCTTATCAGGCGGGGGCATGAACCTGTTTCTTAGGCACAGAGCCGAATGAGCTAGGAGCCCCCCCCAGAACTGAACTTGGCCTACCTCTAAAAAGGAAGCTTTGGCAACAGGAGGGGCCTAACTACCTTGGGAAGAGAGGAGAGAACAGTTACTACGCCCCCTCAGGGCACATCGTGTAAACAGTAAAGTATCTGCCTGGACTCCATAGAGACTCCTGGCAAAACCTCTGGCTCCCCTGAGCCTTCTAAAGAACCGTCGTCCGGGACTGTTCCTTCCTCACCCTAGGCTTGTTTTGTCCTTGTTGTTTTTTTGATGGGCGGTGGAGCATATCCATCGGCATATTATAATTATACTGCAACAAAACACTAGCACAAATCTTGCACAAGGCGGCAACCAACAACAACGTGCTCAGGCAGGCCACAAAGTAGGTATACACAATAATATATATCTCTATCGCGGTATCTGCCTTCCAAAATAACATCCGTTAAATACTGAGGGCAGAAAAAAAAAAATGTTCTTCCAGAGGGTTTACTTTAGCTGTTCTGTTTTGATCTGAAACTCCGGGAAAAAAAAATAGAACGCCAACCTGCACTGCGCAAATTGCTTCTGCATCGACCATGCGCAAAAAAAACTGAGGAAATGGCGATGCGCATGTGTACTTACGCAGGCTGACGTCTGAGTCAGTCGCGCCAGCCATCAACCGTAGCCATACTCTGGTATTGGTATTCCGCCGACGGACTATAGTCAGGACTGACTGACACAGAACAGCAAGGGAAGGCGAACATCATGCAAAGCAAAATGAACAATCATCATCAATGACCTGTTTTTTCTTAAGACAAGCACCAGTGAAAGACCAACACGTTTCTTAAATCAAATGAGAACTTTTACACTGCAACTATCTAAAAGGCAAAACTGAACAGATTAAATCACCCCCTTCAATTATATAATACGGTATGTTTTGGCTCCTAATGTAGTTACAGAATTAAATAGTGCAGTTGTAGAAGGGTTAAACAGTGTTGGAGACACTTGTTTTGTAAGGGGCTGGAATTACACAAATTGTGAGTGCATTTGTCAGTGGAGGGGAAGTAGCTGTCTATTTTTCTTTTAAAAGACAAGAAGATGACCCTACTGGGCATTGACAGAAACATTCCTTCCAAGAGTCAGTAAAGACTTATCCTGAGGCTGGTGTGCACAGTTTTCTCTTGGGTGGTACAGCAGATCTAGTTCAGTCTATATTCAAGGTACAGTGGATCTAGTTCAGTCTATATTCAAGGTTAAGGACACACAACCTTACTTCATTATGAAATTATTTTCATGTAATATTGGTAGCAGTTATCCTATTCATAAAATGAGAATTGCTCAGGGTTTACAAGACAAGAGCATTATAAAGAAGGACTACAGCACATCAAACTGAAGGTTAAGAAATCACTAAAAGTCCATAATGTTACCTTTTCTGGTTGTTATTGCTGACCTTAAACCTAGAGGGGAAATAAGAGGATTGTATTATATCACAAATCTCTGCAGATTTATACAGAAGTTGTTCAGGTAAACAGGTAGGGACACAGTGATTAGGAAAGGCAGATTAAACTTATCCTTAACCAATACTCTTTCAAAATTTCTTTTAGACTGGGAAAAACTGACTTTATACCCTGCACTGAATGGAGAGTTTAAACTAACCCATAATCCTCAATTAGATGAACTACAAGACAGGAAAGAATGCACTGAAAAAGCACAAAAAAACTAAAACAAAAAACTAAAAACACAAACACAAAAAACTGCACACAAAAATGCTGGGAGGACAGCTGGAAGGTTAAGCATGAGAGAAAGAATGGTGTTACATTCTCCCAAGACTTAGAAGTTGAGGCAGAAGACTGAAGTATACATTTGATGTCATCCGAACGAATGATACTTCCAGACAGTAACTGGAATTTAGTTGTTGGAAGGGCAGCAAGGCTGCATTTACAACCGAAATAATGACAACAGAATGAAATAAGAAGAAAAAAAAAGCCAGTTTTGTGAACTTTAGGCAACCCAAGTTAAAGTGGTAGGGCATAGTGAACAGCAGTCATTTGAGGAAGAGAAACTAAAAGCTACAATAAACTTTCTGGAAACCTCACAAGTGGAGCAAGAACTTACATACAAGGGAAAGCATATTACGTTGGCTTCACAGTGTAAATAACCCCAGATATACTGTCTGCTGTAGTAGTGTGTGACCATTACACCTGGACAGGTATTAGGTGAGAGTTTAGAAAATATAACATGGATTTATGAAAAAGTGGATACAGAGATATTTGACATCATATTTAGTCAACAATTTGAATGCAAAGTGCTAGATGGGGAATGAGTTGTTTGTTGGAGGATCTTATCCTGTCCTAAGAAGCAAAGGAGGTGGTAAATGCTTTAATCTTAAACAAAATTGAAGGAATTTAGAGTTTTTAAAATGGAGGGGGGTACTCCCAATCAAAACGCAGTGCTACATTTTAATAGGTTAAAAAAGAGTGGTACTAATCCTCCAACCATGAACCGAGCAACCATCTTTGTTACTTCTAAGATTAGTAATAACTGCTTACAAACCACAGATTACAAGCCCGTAACACTAATGAACTTTAACATTAAATGAACTTTAACATTAAACTCTTAGCTACAGTTTTGTCCAAAAGGATATAAAAGGTGTTGCCACATACCTGTCCTACTAAAGCAGGTAGTTTTGTCCCAGTCAGACAACTAACAGGCAACCTGCTTGTTCCTCATCTGGTACTTTACATCCTAAATGTTGATAAAGTATGGTACCAGATCTCTTTTCATTGCTATTTAGAATTAATGAAGAATGTCTCTGTTTTGCATTCAGAATTAATGAAAGATGGCTCTGTGTTTTTTTTTATAAGCATGAATATTATAACTGATACAGATATTGTGCTTTGTGATATTTCTGACACCCCACCACTGGCCCAGTAATCAAGGAGCCTCAAGCCTCAGCACTGGCAACAGTGGGGGGTGTACACACTGGGAGGATGACAAGTACACACACAGTAAAGTGCAATTTCCCTTAAGAGTACACAGACACCACAGTCAGTCTGGGTCTGGTTTCTCCCTCTTTCTCCAGATCCCCAGTAAGACTCCCCACTTACGAGTTGAGATCTCAGCTGAGTGGCCAAGCCAAGACTTCCAGCACCCTGTCTGTCCAACCAGTGCTTCGTGTCCCTGCCCAAATAGCTGACACACACACTCTGAGAGTTGGTTTATACACAAACACACATATTACCTGGGAAAGGCTGGCACAGGTTTATAGCTATGTCCCCTTCTGCCCAGGCTATGATAGTTAACACAGCCACCAGCCAACTCTTTATCGGCAACTTGAAGGCCCTTAACAAAGGACGTCCAATCTTACTGTGTAATGTTAATATTAATCCAAATAGTAGTTTGACCAAGAGCAAAGCTATTAGGAGTGGCCTACACAGTGTCACCACATAAATATGCAAATACTCTCAGAGCTTAGATATGTCTCACAAATAGCCATAATGAAAGGTTTAAATGTATTTAATAATAAACAATAAAAGAACAAGAAAATACTCAGTAAAAGAAATCACAGTTACATCGGAGTTCAAAATCACGGGAAATATTTAAAACAACATTGCAGGGCAGTCTCAAATAAATACAGAAAACATCTAATCTATACTTCACTATATTCGTAACTGTATCTAACAGAAATTCCTGTGCCCTAGTTAACTTACAGAGTCAGGCAAGACAGATGTGGTGAGTGGGTCTTCCAGCTGATGCTGTCAGGTCAAAGACAAAATACAAAATGCTCCGTCTCTCTCAGGCCGTTCTTAAATTAATATCTCAAATGTTACTGCTGGGTTGGCTTGCAGGATGACATCACTTCTTGTTATCTGACTTTAGTTCCCAAGCTAAACCCCCATTGCTAGAAACTGCAAGCCTTTAGCATCTACCTGTGAAAAATACATAGCCCTTAGAATGGATCTTTGCAGCTGCTGGAATACATAAAACAATAAAACACTTACAAGACAATGCAGAAGGCTCCCTAGTTTTAGACATTCCATCTCCTTGCTGAATTGAAACCACCTTTTATGGTACCATTATAAAATAATTTGAGTTAATCTATTTTTCTGAAGTTTTGCAAGTTAACCTTTTATGTTCCAGTTCCCACTGTTAAAATATATACATTCACACAGTTACAATAATTTATATACATTTCTGTTCTTTTCCATACATTTTTGAGATCAGTACTTTACAAACACTTTCAACACAGACTTCTGTACCAGCAGTTTGATATACAGACAAAGTACAGTTTTGTACCTACCATAAATGTAGATGTTCGAAGATCCACATTGCTGCAGTCCTTACTCTTGGGTAGTCCGCTGTCCTCGGTCGGCCCGAATATCAAAGAGTATAAGGACGCCGGCGTCAATGATTTGACGACCATCAGACGGCCAGGGTACAAATCATGACCGACCGATACTTATATCCTCAGTCTTTTTCTTTTTGCCCCAGATGTCAGAAGACCCTAAAAGAAAGGTCAAAACCAAAACCAAAAAAACAACCAACCACCACCAAATTACCACAAAAATATATACAATATATATAATATATACAACAATACCAACACACAACCCAACCACAACCTAGAGGGAGGAAGGAGGGAGGAGGGGACTGCAGGGATGTGGATCTAGAACATTACATCTTATGGTATGGTAGTAAACTGTACTATGTTCTTCATCTCCTCACATTGCATGCACCTTCTTTATTGGAATCCCAAAGCAGAGGTAAGGAGGATGGCAAAAACTATAAGGAAGCAGGGAGTTGCCAAATGCTCTGCAAAGCCAGTGGCAAAACCAGCTAGATTAGATTTAGAAAAGTGGAAGGTGATAATGCCTAGAGAAAGTATGCACTGAACTCCAAGTAGCTGCCTCAAAATATCTTTTAGGGTGCCACCCCCTAAAAAAAAAGTGGTCGTGGCAGTAGCCCTAAATGAGGCCTAATCCCAGCCAGCTGGAATCTCCTTGCCATGATGGGAATAACAGAAAAAAAAAAAAGACAAAATAAAAGAAATCCACTTAGGCTTTTTTGCCAGAACTCCAAAGCAAAAAGAAAAAAAAAACTGCTGAAACTGCCTGAACCTGCCCTTTTGTGTCTGTAATAATAATTCTGCCCATGTGTACTAAAGTGTGCAAAATCTTTTCCCAAAATTTTTATTTTTTTTTTCCCATAATTTTTGAGGTAAATGAATAGTTTGGTTTAAAGCCACACTTAAAACTACTTAGGCATAAAAGAAGGATGATTAGTAAAAGGAGATGGACTCCTATTGAAAATTATTAAGGCATCTTAATAAGGGCTAAGCTCACCTAAGGGCTCCCAACTCAGCAACCCCTTCTTGCAGAGGTAATGGCCAACAAAACAAGTCTTCCATGATAAAACATTTTAACAATAGTAGCTGCAGTAGGAGTGAGTCAAAGGGAAAGTGAGTTGAGATTGAGGAAAGGAACCCAAGCAGGAGATCTTAAGCCCTAAGTTTTCTCTTCTTGGGCTTTATATTCTTTGAAAATGAATGAATGAACAATTGAAACAAATCAATGGGAGCACAGCATGATTGCTTAGAATCATAGCATCAACCTTAACCTTAATACAGAGAAGGACAAACCTTTGTCCAGTAACTCAGTAAATCTTAAATTAGACTCACTTACAAAAAACACTCCACAAAAAAATCTTCCATTTCTGCACTCCAAACATTCTCCTTTCTTTCTTTTCTCTAGATTCTTTTCTTCCATTGGCCTTCTAGCTGGTTCAAAACAGAATATGCTTCCAAAATAACAAAAACAGAAATGGCTTTGTGGGAAGAAGAGAGAAAAGCTGTGAGCAAAATGAAGCAAATGTGAAGCAAGACAGTGAGTGTCCAATCAGAGCAAGGCCATGGAGGCTCCCCCAGGCTTGGCAGGCCTATGGGGTAGGCTGTTTTCCAGGCCAATCTGGAGCTATCAACCATCCTTGGGGCTATCTGTGTCCTGGAAAAATCATCCTTGGCTTGTCCTGTCTGGTCTTTAGTAGTACCTTTGGGAGGTGAAGGGGAGATGGAAAGAAAGACTCTCCAAGAAAAAAGATGTGATGACGAAGAAAGTGCAAAAACTTTTTCAGATGGTGGTGAAGTGAGAACAGGGGCAGCGCTATGTTCCAAATGACATGTCCAATTTCAATTGTGGATGTACATGATTCTGACATTCCACTGACTGTCATGATAACTACAATTTCAACTGCCAATGAGTACTGCTACTGAGCAACTGGGGCTCTGCTTGCCTGATTCAAAAACAGAGGAAACTTGCAAGAAGGATAAAAATCCTTGCTGAAGATTTGCTGAAGTAAGACATAAACTTTGCTGCTTCTCCTACATGTATTGTTGCTGTTTAGAATTGTATGTGTGTAAGCTGTTAGTTGTTGCTGTTTGTTAAAATCAACACCTGCCCTGGAAGAACTCAATGAAAAAACATTCCAATCCAAACTGGATGTAGCCACTTTCCTTCGTAATGATATGTAGATGTTGTAGTCTGGCAGGCCACTTGTCTTGTGTTGTGCCACTTCAATTGTATCTGCTTGTAGTCTTTTTTGTCTTCGAGTCAGCTGTCGAGGTGACTAAGTTCCCTTTATCTGGTGAATCACCACTGAAATTCCTGTCACCTGGCAAGGACAGTGCCCAATTCCTTCCTGAGCTGTGTCCATTATTTGTTGAATGACATTTGGCATTGTAGTGACCAGAACTGTCCAGTTTATGAGCACCAGGTTTGGATACATACCATTGTATTGGATCATGGAAACCCTCTCATATGAAGAATGGCAATGCAACAAGCCAGACTGATTGCACAGGCTTCAAAAAGTTCAGGAAAGAACAATTGGTTTGTCAGTCAAAAGAAGATTAGGTTTGTTTTTCAGTCTCAAAGAAGCAAGTTAATTGTCCAAAGTCTCACCTAGAAAGGCCATGTCCCTCACAGTAAGAAGCAGGCACTTTACTGATGCTATCACAGAACAACTAATATCCCGAAGCTAGAGCATACCCATTACAATGAGCCAAATCATCATAATAAGGCCAGATGATGAAGCCTTTAGCCTTTATTTGCTGAGTTTGAATCCCTTTAGCCCAGAAACAGGATAAATGAAAGTTCATAGCCTTAAGGGAAAACTGGATGCTGAGAAGAGATAAAAAGGCAGACCTCAAATCCAGTAGACTCCTCAAGAGGCAATGAAGAGAACTGATAATGAGAAAGCAGATATAAAGTTACCATCCAATGAGCTTTGCCCAGCAGAGGTAAAATGTAGTTGTAATCCTTGCATTTTGAACCAGGGCTGTTGACAGATCAAAAAGCTTAGTAGATCTAAAATTTTGTGAACTTGCTCCTTCTGGATAAAACCAACATTGATCAGGCTCCACCCTAAGCCTGTGGTACTAGGACAGGTTGTTCCAAAATCCTCTAGCTTTTGGCATAGGGACCGTAGAAATTCCCTTTATTTGAAGTAACAGGCAATTATGTTTGAGCCTCTCATAGGTTTGTTGATAAGGAATCTATGGATGAGCCGAGGAAACTGTGGAGGATGAAGCTTTGCTGTTTTGGAGCTAATTTAATGAAACTCAAAGGTGGTCTATGTATGGGTGGTTCCCTCAGTTAAACTTGGGTGTCTTGAAAGGTAACTCCAGGAAAAGTGCCAAAAAGGTACTGAAAAGGTCCACTGGAAAGTCTGTTGAAGCGCCCTCTTGTGGTCTAGGTCAGAGAAGGTCCCCCACCCTGTAAGATGGCCTCCCCCTCCCTCCCTACCAGAGACTGGGAATCATAAGAAGACTGTTGCTACCCCCAAGGCCTACTCCCCCCCACTGGTGGAGGCGCCCCTCTAAAAAACCTTTAACTGGGAATGCAGACTCTTGCCTGGTCTTGCATTTTGCCAATGCCTAAATCTCAAGAGGCTGAAACCAAGCATCACTTTGTCTACCAAATTTTCCTTAAAAATTTGTCTTAATCAGAAATTAACAATGCCCCCACTTCCAGGAGAAGGGCATGGCTCAGACTGGCGCCAGGCCTGAAAAATCCCTAAGTGCAAGCCAATTCTAGACGAGGAACTGACCCTCATCTTATACACCTGAAAGAGAACTTACCCCTGTACTCAGCCAAACCAACATACAAGAAATTTCACCCACACCCCCTTACACCAGATACTTCAATCCAGAACTGTGTCACATCAAAACCCTTTCATGTGGAGCATCTACCTTAGACTTCAATTGTGAAAGGAGGGAGGACTTCAATTCATAAACTTTGAAAGTGATGGCCCAAACCTCTTATCTTGGAAGCCTAATTTTAACAGAAAAGGGTGCCTAACACCCTTACCCTCTTTACCTATTTATCTTCTGCCCCTGCCTTTACCCCTTAGACTGACAGGAGCCTTGACCTCTTAAGTAATAATTATCCCTTCTTTAGGCAGTCTGTGCAAACAATCAGATTAGAAGATAGTAGGAAGTTTGTGTCACACTTAAAGAAAAGCAGGAAGCAGGAGGAGCAGAAAAGGTAAATGTAAAACAAAAGCCCCTTTTCCTTTTCCCAGGACCAGAATAGCCAAAGGACTTAAAAATGCCTATATCATGGGGTAAAGCAAAGAGTTCCTAAAAATTCTCAGGGAACCAGAGAGAAGCTGTAGAATCTTCCATTTCAGAATCAGAAATCAGAGAGTCTCATACTCTCAAAAAGAAAGATGTGAAATGAAAAGCAGAATCACTGAAATCAGCTCAATCAGAATCAGAATAAGGAGAATCTTCTGCAAAGATCCTCTTAATCAAACAAGCTCTTCAGGAAAGCTCAATAGCTCAGGTTCCAATGCACAGGTATCGAAGAGAGGGGGAAAAGAAACTCTATCAGAAAAAACCTGGCCTGCCCCATTTTAAGCATACATGCTCGTGGGCACAGATCCTGAAGAACTACTGAAGAAGGGGAAAGGATAAACCTGAGCCCTTCTTTCAAGGCCTGCTCCTGGGAGAGAGGCACCTAAACACAACCTGAGGGCCCTCCTGGGACTTCTAGAGAACACCAAATGAACCCCCGACTGACTCTCACTCGGAGGTCACCTCTCGTCTGCTCGGCGGGCTCTTCGAGCCTGTCTTCCCACTCGGGCTTTGACCACCGCTCCACCGACACCTCTAACAGAAGGAGCCGCCAATTTAGCTCGCTTAATTGCGCTAGCTCCCAACTTTGTCCTGGCAGGCGCATCACTGTGCTGGGCTGCTTCCTATTGAATCTGAAAAACTGCTGTTCTTGAATTCCTTTATACACAAGCCGTCATCTAAAACAAGGAATACAATTCCAACTTTATAGTAAAGCGGTACTAAAATCACAAGAAACAAAGTGCCGGTAAAACCTCCATGCCAAAAAGGCACTGCCACTGACCAAAAATAAAAATAAATCAAGAAAACTTGTTCCAAATCATTTCTCGGTCTGAAACTCCGAATCGAGGCTTCAAAAAGAAAAATCATTCGCAACGCTACTTAATTAAAACCACTGAGGCAACGCGAAAACCCGGATGGACCCGGTCTGAAATTCAATATGGGGACGCTCAGATGTCGGCGGACGCTTTGGTATGCGCCACTCTTAATTTGATAGACGTCAAGCGATCATACAGTTCTAATACATTTGTAACACAAGCATATCAATCATGTTGATATTCATGAATGACACATGATTACTTACAAAATTCCAGATAACTGTGCTGGCAGTACCTCCTTTTGTCACAATATCAAAAAGGCTTTTAACAGAGTCTCTTGTCTGTACTTATTCAATGCTCTCAAAGAAAGAGGATTTCTGGAAAATTTTATACAACTGATTTGAGCTTTATTCTCCAACCTTAGCTTCAGGGTTTACAGGATAGTAATTGGTTAGTAGTGGAACAGGCACAGAAACACAGCAGGACTGTCCAAAGTCACTTTATAACAGTAAAGGAGGAAATGGCTATAACAGTCTAAAAAAATAAACACAAACCATATTATGCATTACTTACTGTTACTTGTACCATTTTAAATATTACAAGTGTGTTTTGGTTTCATGTACTTATTAAGATTGGTACCAGCTTATGTACACAAATATTTGTGAGTTTATGCAAACGTGTATGCTTATTTGTTGAATTTACTGCCTTATGTCGAGGTCATGACTGAAAACGGTCTGATCATCCTATTTATTTTCATTTGTTTACATGTAAACTACACTCAGAGCTGTGATATAACTGGTAAGACTGCGTTTGTATTATATTTTCTAACAATGACTTATTAATGTGTGAAAGTATGTGGTTCTGGAGGAGTCTATATTAGATCAGCGAAAGCTTAAAAAAAGCGAACACTGATTATCGACCTTATGTAAGTGAAAGCTTACAATCTTGAACTGTCAGATCAGCAATTTTTTTCCTAGGGAAAAAAATTGCTGATCCAAAACACATACACAAAACACAAGCACACCAAACAAACAGAAATCCACACACATACACCTAAAATCTGACACCTAACCCTACACTAAACTATGCACACACCACTAACTATCCACTAACCTTAACCCAAACCCTAAGGTTCGTCACTATCGCACACTCACCTCACCTGCTCCGTAACCCTAACTCACCTAAATCCGCCCTAACCCTCATGTCCACACAATCGCACACATACCTAACCTGAGCCCTAACTCACCTAACCCACCCTAACACTCACATCCACACATTCGCACACTAACCTGAATCTGACCCGTAACTTTCCACCACAGCACTGAAAATACCGAAGCAACAGAAACGGACAACCAAATTCTTTCCCTTGGAAAAAATTTGAGTTTCTGTTGCTTCGATATTTTTAACTTTCGCTAAAATAAGGTCAATAAATCAGCGTTCGCTTGTTTAAGCGTTCGCTGATCTAATATAGACCCTTCTTGAAGTATTCAGAGAATATGGAGAAAAAATTAGAAATTAGCTGGGATGACAACAAAACAATTACAGTTGAGTGTATTCAAGAAAGGCTCTTCAAATGACACTAGAGAGGTAGATTACTAAAAATATTTAGGATTAGTGGGCAGCAGCACATGCCAAGATATTGCTGACAAGAATATAAAATTGCTGGAAATTTCATTTCATTTCCATTGACTTAGCGGAACAGTTCCCAGTGGAGTTTTTTCCTTCATCCTGTCCATTTGGCACCTTAGACGTGGAGGGATCTCTCTGCCACTGTTTAGTCTACTTGGATCAGCTTTCTAACCCACTTAAAATAAATAAATGAACATGCATGCATATATAAATAAAAAAAAAATAGTTTTATATAAAATACGTGTGTCCCGGCGTAATTAAATTAGGCAGACTATTGGGTACAAACAAATGAATGAACTTCTGAATGATTCCAAAGAGAGGGTCAGCTTGCAGATACCCCATATTCCTGAAGAATTCCTATAGTAGTGGGGTGAAGAACTGCTCAGAAAATGAGATTTGCCTTGGAGAACTGGCCCTGTGAATATAATAGGAGATCACAAAGAAGCAAGATGTGAGATCTCAGCAAGGGTACGACATACTTGGTTAGCACTGAGGATTATAGTTTGGGATCAATTACTGCAGACCCTATCAACTGAAATTTTTAAGTCCTTAGAGAATTAGCATACAATTTAGCAACTACACACTTTGTTAAGCATTCACCCATCTAAGAATGAAAAGACTGATATGATTCCATGGAAGAAATGGTCTAGCATAAGAAAATTTAGGGGAAGTATATGTGGTTAAAGAGAGCAACAATGACTGACAAACCCTATAGAAGATGGTTGGTGGTGGAGAAGATAGAAATTTTAGACTGAATGGCATGACATTAAGGAAAAAGTAAACAAGGATCAGGAGATGGTTCAAAGTCTGGGATCAGCAAATGAGAATCTTGCATTGCTGTACTTATGAGGCTATTTACATACAGGAGGAAGCTACCAGTACTTGGAAGTGTTGACAATAATGCTGGGCTGCTTCATATGTTTTGGTATTGCAGATGACCAAGAAGGTACGGGGAACCAATGTATGAATGGTGGGATGATATTTTTAAGGCTCCCACTCCCTAGGACATGGAAAGCCCGTTTATTTGGTCTAAACTCCCCATCTTTTGACTGTGTACCATTAATAATCAAAACAAAAAAAATCCTTCTCCTTAACACAATCAGTATCCAAAGATATCTCATTTAAGTCAAAAGTTGTAATCATGCCACTGTACTCTGCTCTACATAAACCAGTTATAGAGTACAATATCCACTCTGCTATTTACCTATCCAGACACATTGCACAGAAAGAAAGGGCTCAGTTTTTCCTAACCAAAAGATCACGGAGCTAAAGGCCCTAAGCCACCAAAAGAGGCTTGAAGCCCTTTCTCTATTCTCAGTCTCTTGCATACCCTTACTTGGAGATCTATATCTTGAAATCTATTCCATAAAGGACACAACCCTCTTTGATCTCATGTCACCACATATATTACCTCCACTAAAACTTGAAGTAAAGATTTAAATCTTCACTAACCTGAAAATAAAACATGCTGCAGTAATCCAATACTTACCCATCTCTGCAATAAACTACCCTTATATGTTAAGCAGAATGACCTCTCACATCCTTCAGACTTACCTGGGTGACTGGATGGGCATTCACAAATTCATCTTTAGTCTGGCCAGCCTTACCCTTACAATAGTGAGAGGTAAATCATGAGGGTGGGCAAAGGAAAGGCACAATCAATCTTACCCGACTCATAATTCCTATGACCCTAAGGATATAATCATACAATGGAGACCAAGTGAGTTAAAATCCTGTTTAGCATAATCAAAAATTTGGCCCCTAATGAAAAGTCAGTAATAATAACCTTTTAATACCATACTAACCACTTTTCTGAGATTTGTAGGTAGAATACTAATGTTGTTTTTCAGTAGGCAACTTTCCACAGGAGTGGAACATGGCATTTCAGCTTTTCAGATCTGGGGGATAAATATGTATTCCCTAGAATTCAAAAATAATCCCATCACTCACATAAATTGCCTATTGCAGGTACGTCAATTTACATGATCAGTGGGAAGTGCAAATAAGAAACAGCTAGTGCCTCAATGAAGAGAAAGATCTAATTATCAACTCATTAGCAGGTCTCTGATTTGCATATTTTTTTACACTAGTGCTGCCCAACCTGTGATGGCAGTAGTGATTACAGTGTTGGCCCATGCATCAAGTTGGCAAAGGCACCCACTCTACAATCAAAACACACACACAGATTCAGACACTTAATGCACACACACACACACACTCATTTGATTCCCTACACAACCCCCTCTAGTGAGACCATCCAGGTAGACTGACATGCACACATATACATGCATACACACATTCATCCAATTTCATTCATGTTCATACAGAAATGCTCACACACTAAACACCTCCACATTCCCACGTTTGCAGAACCTACCTACATTGAGATTTCTTCCACAGAGGTCAATGGGTCACCACTATCTTTTGAAAGTGTTAAATTTTTTCTCCTCCAATGGTAATTTACAGAGTCCGGCATTCTCTGAATTGCTATGCATAATAAATCAGGAGTTGCAGATATTTCTTGGGAAGAGCACACTGCTAATTAGCATTATCCACTCTTATGGATTGCCTCTATATATTTACAGCTTGGCCAAAAGGACTGTTCTCTACACTGATGCTCCCACTATTGAGAAGCCTCAGCAGTGAGGCAGTCTCTGAATTGAAGATTTACCATGAGGGGGAAGCCACTCCTGATACAACTTCCCTTTCGCAGTAACCTTTTCTGAATAGCCACTGTTATGGCATACAGGAATAAACCCTTGACTATGGCCAAGGCAACCCGGTTTCAATTAATGGCATGGGCATCTGAGATATTAGCAGGAAGGATGGGCATGCCCATGCCAGAGGGTGAGGGCTGTTGCAGGGGTGTTTCCCACACGCAATCCATGGTGGAGGCCAGAGTTGTACAGAGGGATATGGTCCAGGATGGTAAGAGTAGTGGACCTTGGCTTGACCTGCTGTGTAGACAGAGTAATACATCAGCTGTCCCCACTTCATATCCGCCTCTCAAATGTACCAGAGATTTCGGTGGAGGGGAAAAAAAGGATAGGTTATAACAATAAAAACCCTCCAAAATAGTGAATGATTCCTGGTCCTGGGGCACACTAAAGCTCCTCATATGCCCCAAATCTGGTCAAGAAAGTCCCAGGGGATTCAGGAGGGGTAGGCAGACCCAAAGAAGGAAAAGGATAGGGGCACGGGGATGCATTGATAGTTGGCAGTGTGAGAGATGAAAGAAAATACTTTCTGAATACCAAGTGTTGTTGGGCTGTAAGTTTACATTACAAAACAAGTTTATTTTTCCTTATTACGAAATACCATCCATAACTCACTATATAGCCACCTAGGGAGTAAAAAGACTGTTCTCCAAGAAACAGTCATGCTTAGAAATATGGCTGAAAGTGGTACAGCTGGTTTTCATGAATATACGTTGTAAGTACTTTCACCATATGTAATTTTTAAACATCTTTATTAATCATCACATTTTCAACTAACACGAGTTTACATATATTAATACAAGAGGAAACAAGCCAAAATAACAGTACCCAGACCCGTCAAACAGCCCCTGTTTGAAGGAACTTTCCTATTTTCAGGCCTAACTTACTCCTGCACATGGTGTACCAAATTTTAGGAGCTATGCCCCTATTTTACGCCTTGATTCACCACCATCACACAATTTTCTGACTTCCTCTCATCAAACATGATTTTTAAAGCTGTCAGGTAAACAGAAAACTATATTACATGACATGACGAGCATTACCATTGGCACCAGTAAATTTAAAGAAAGAGGACATGCATCTCACATCTCCCTTTTAGGAGTACAAATAAATTACCTTGTGTGGTACAATTTTGCAATATAGTTAATTAAAATCTACAGATTTTATACTGTCTCTGATAATGTGCTTATATTTTTCATCTCTGTTTTTAAATGCGTTTCTTTTTCCTTTTTTTGCTTTTAAACTTGTTTCTGAAAAATATCCCACATTTGTACTGGAAGCAAAAGAGTTAGGAGTCATTTGGTATTCAAATGTTATGCTAACCACATTTCTAGACTTCTGGCTGGATATACCTGCTTTTCAAGGGCCTTTGTTCCTGTTTTCAATGTCTGCAGGTTGAGAGATATGACAGTTTTGATTATTACTCATGCATTACACATTTTCTTCTGAACAATTTTAATTTGCTCCAAAACTGCACAAATTGCTCAAGTACTAACTTCACATAAACCTTGTTCCTCCTCCTCCTCAGCATTAGTCTGCATGCACTGATCCCACAAACTTCATTTATCTATATGACGTTTGCCCCTTCCCTTTTCTAAAGATCTCAGCTACATTTCTTTTATCTTCTTTATAATATTCAGAACTCTTTGTTACAATTAAATCATTTCAATTTCCGCTTTCTTGCAACTACTTTTTAAGGAACGCCTTCACTAGGCAATTCAGAACCTTCACCATTTGAATTGTGCATTGTATGAATCTCCTGTATGATGAGATATTATTCAAGTGCAATGGATGAAACCTTGCACATGTATATAATTACAACATATTTTTTCTTATGTTGATTGTAGTTGACTGTTCATAGTTAAATGCAAGTCATATTTGTTTGTTAAACTTGTTTTCCTCTAATGTCAACAAAAAATATTCAAATTAAAAAATATATGTACTTCACTGTTACTTGTGCTTGCCAGTGACAAGGGGAAGAAGAGCAGGTGCTTATGGAATTAGTGAGTGACAACAGAACACACATCACCAAGGGAACATGCTTGCCTCCAAACGTGGAAGCTTACAGACAAAAACTGCCGAATTCTGATTAGTGAAAGTGATGAACCCAATCACAAGGTCACAAAAGGATGGCCTTTGATGTCTTCACATAAGAACAAAGTAATGCCTCAAAACATTTCTCTAATGTCATTCCCTCCCTAAAGCTTTATGTCGCTTAACCATAGTGGGATTTTTGTTCCCATTTCTACCATTTCAATCTTGGCAGCAGTCAAGGTTTAATGTGGTAAAGATAAAATTCCTTTATATGTACTCAGGGGGTAGTTTCCAGTAAATTTACAAAAAACAATTACATTATCTATACATAGCCCAAAATTTTAAGTTTAATATATTTTGTTCTAATTCTAAAAATGCTTCACTCCTAATTAAATGTCTTATACCAACATACACATAAACCTACAATTAAGAACTTACAGAGCTGTGGACAAAATGTCACACCACTGCATCATGGCTCAATATCAGTCTGTTGTATTCATTTTGCATATGTTCTACGAAATCGGCTGCATACCAGACTGCATCTTGTAAGAATCTTAGTGCATATTCTTGCAAATCCAGAGTCATAACTTCAGGTATGGCGTCTTCTAACTCCTGGAAATAGCCATGTCATTATATATTTTTTTAAGATGGTACACTTTTGAGGAGGCTACTGTAGCTGCTTCACAGCTTTTGGGTCTCCTACTCTTTTTCAATCTGGGATGTCTTCTACAGAGTCAGTGTGAGATCGCTATATGTGTTACAACTTCCTTCCATATCCCAAAACATGCTATTAAGTGAATTAATTCAACCTCTAAATAAAATAACAACAGGTCTGTCTGTATTTTGGGAGTATGTTGGTGCGCTCTGTGATGGATCACTGCCTCATCCAGGACTGTTTCTCTTCCCTGTGCCTACTGAATTCTTAATAGGCTCCAACTCCATCCACAACTTTGAAAAGAGTAAAAGCAGATATCAGAAAATGTATGAATCTTGTAGCCTGCAGTACTGTTACACTAGTGTGGATCCTTTCTAGGTGTACGTATTACTGCTGTTACAACCCAAGAAAGCAAAAGTGAAGTGGAGAAAGGATGCCACTTCACACTTATGATTATTTGATAAATAAACTAAAGCTCTACACAGTAAAACTGCCTATGAAAAGTCCATAACATTTGCATAAGGGAAATCGAATCGAGAAGAAAGAAGAACTGAATACTTTGTTCTTTAATTTATCATCTAAAGTATTTTCTGATATTGAATGTTTCACTAGAAAGATAGCCCTCAAATGTTTGTTTAAAGATACAGATGATGCGAACATGATCTATATCTGTTATTTGTTAATTTAAACATGGCTGAAAATTTGGTTAACAATGCTAATTTGGTTTTAGACCACAGCCGATAAAGGGGTAGGCGTTCTACACTGATTTAATGAATGATATGTTAAAAGATGATATGTAAGATGATGCAGATTCCTCCACCTTTCTTACCTATTGTATCTCTGGGAGGAGGCTACTATGAGAATGCCTCCCATTATGTTCAGTTGAAACTCTAGGTCCTTTTTGACAGGTCTACTATCTTAAAAAAAAAAATTCTTTTGAGTTATTGAAAAGACTTGGAAAATGTTACTTGATAATATAATGTAAGATCTGGGATATTTACCTTTTGGATATAAAAAAAAAAAACCAGCATCCCCCCAATGATGATGATGCTGTTAGAATGGGAGATGAGTGATTGTCTGATTGAGTTGATGATCTCAATCATCATAAATCCTTATGTGTTTTTTTTGACTTGATTTTTTTTATAATGTCTTTTTTTTATTCCAAGACAGGATATATAGGCAAACATGGGGGGGCCATGGGCACCCCTGTGCATATGCTTCTATGCCAATCTGTTTATTTATATATGGGAGAAGACCTATGTCTTTACATTTTATAACCAATGCCATTTTTATTTTTTATATTTCGATATGCTATGATATAATGACCACATTAATTTTAGAGTCCTACAAATACAATACCCGAACAGAAGGAAGGTGACTCTATAGGATCCCTCGAACTAAATGAGTTGAAATGGATTCTGTCTCTCAGAGCCATATAGAACCTGGACTCAATACAACAGTTAACATCATCAGACCTGCTCTTGGTGGGTGGGGGGTGTTTATTTTTTTTTGAAAGTCTATATACACATACTTGTTATGATTAGGATATGCCTTTAATAATATAACAGGATTGAGATATGACTGTACATTCTTATCTTTACTATGTCTTGTAGATTCATATCGTATATGTATTAATTGTGTTGTTATGTTATAGGACACAGGTGTCAGTGTGTTTGTTTTTAACATTATTTAATTTGGTTGACTTCCTTATCCTATTCATTTAATATTATGTTTAATTGATTGATTTTTATTTGTAATTGTTTTATTATGTGTATTGTAGTATATATATATATATATGATAGATGTAACCTGATGAATAAATCAGTTGTCTGTTTTATTTCGTGGTGGTTCCAGTGTTTCCTTCTACTCATAAGGGAAAACAACTAGAAAACGCTCTTCAGCACTTAATATGCTTAATTTGTCCTTTTTTTCTTTGTAATATGTCATGTAAAGTTCAGTTTGTCAAACTCTGTTTGTGTATTGTTAAACAGAGAGAGATTGGATCAGATTCCCTAAGATTACATGAGATGTGCAGATACATACAAAGTGTCAACCACACGTTTCAGACACAAGCCATAGAAAGAGCTCCAATAAAAACTTTATTCCACCACAAAATAATAAAACAATGTGTTTGTATGAAGAAGCATATTTAGCATGAAAGCATTTATGTTTTATTATTATGTGGTGTAGCAATTTTTTTTCAGAATTCTATGGTCTGTGTCCAAAACATATAGCTGGAATTTACCCTTTTGAATATGGATGCAGTTTACTCACTATAGACCTTTTTAGTTTGAATATATGCAAACTAGCACTGCAGTGGTAATTGGTAGAATGATCCCACAAAAAAAAAAAAAAAAAAACAGTGATTCATCAAAAAAAAGTTTTACTTATTTAACTAGTTCATTAACCAGGTAGGTGAGCTGGTCTAAAACATAGTAAATAAAAATTACAGAAATGACAAAAGTGCAGAATGCAACAAAAAAGTGAACATCGAATACACCAGAGACCTAAAAGCATACAGTACAAAATATAAACTAGAAACTATAAAAAATGTATCAATGACTCGAAAGTATTAGAAAATAATAGGAAATGACTAGAGTAACTGCAGCACTAGACAAGTGTTATGAAGATAGTTTTTGACAGAGCTTTAAATAAATTACATTCTGACAGATTTGTTAGCAGGTTTTTGCAACCTTTTTGACAGTTTCGACAGCAGAATTTTTCATCACTATACTAACAGTACCGAAAGATAGTAAAGTACACAAACAGTCAAAGGAAGGATGAGATAGAAAACTAGGAGAATTTCCCCACTAAGTGTAGAGACTTAAGGAAAACCAATCAAGAACAACAAGCACATGCACAGGAGAATTTTATAACAGTACAGTTATCACCTGCTGTAATACAAAGAGGAAAAAGTCACCACTGGTAAACAAAGATAAATAGACAATGAATAAAAACAAGCTGAACTCCACCAAAAAAGCTTTTGCATGCAATGCTTCTTCAGATTAATTAATTAAGCTAACATTTATATAAAATAAATGCAACACTAGAAATCACATTACATAAATTTCATTCTTTAAAGCCATTATACTTAAGTTTTAAAAATAGGCTTTAAGCTAACCATATCATTAAGTCCTGAGGGTGCCTACCTGCAAATAATTTTTCCATTTATATTCCTCTGCTTCAGTTATAGTGGTAACATAATCATCCCTAATATAGTCATCAGTAACTTTTAATACTGAAAAAACAAAATGATGGTTTTGACCTTTACTTTTTATATGTTTATATACTGAATTTGTTTAATAGATCTAATATCTGATAAATGATCACCATTTTACTATTTATTTTTCCCCACATAAATATAATGGACAACACTTATAGGTAGCAGAGTATATTACATTTTTAGTATCACACATTGCAAATGTTAAACAAAAATTCTTCCTAGCAATGGGATGTTTAAAAACTCTCTCTACTTAAATATTTACAAAAAATGCAATTATAACACTGTACCGTACTACCCTTATTACTAATAAATCTAGTTTTGCACATTTTTGCTCCTTATAACATAACATTTGCTTCAAATATTAGCACTCATATGCAAATTCAGGATGTATCTTAAGTATATTATTGTTTTCAATAATTCTAATCCATCTAACATATGCAAGCACTTACTTATAATCTTCTATACATCTCTGGTATGCTTATTATATGAAAGTTTTTCTTCTATCTGTATTTTTAGTCAAACTCATAGGTTCAGAGAAAGTTACTATGCTAACGGCCCTAGAACCCTTACCAGCCTAGCCATATTTATCCAGAGTTGCTCCAGTTGTCAATGGTTACTGTGAAGGCTGACAAATCCTAGCTAGATATGATTTTGTTGATAATTCTGTCATTAGCAAATATTAATGTAAGCCACATGCGTGTTCTCTTAAATGTAAGAAAATTGTGGTAAATGTTGAACTTCAAAAATGTAACCACATTGCACTCTGCTAGTCGAAAGCTGATAAGTAAAGCATTGTAAAATTGTTTGATCTCAAAACTCAGAGCTGAGATGTCTGAATGAAGGAATTCTTCCTATTGTTTTGAGACCAGAGTTAATGGCTAGAATTTACATGTATAATGTCTTTTATTGCTCTGGCGTCCTGACCAGCAGCAAGATCAAAAAGGCTGTTAAACTCAGTTTCTGTAAGCCTGGGAAACAGAAAATAATGATGTAATCTGAAATGAGTCAGTGGTACTGTGTTTTCAATTTAAGGACAGAGAGAGAAGAGAGAGAGAGACACAGAGAGAAAATCAGAGCATTTTGCATTTGTTTTCAGAACTGACAACATCACCAGCACTGCCTTGCTCTACATGTAAGTTTGTTTTAGAACTGTGTTTGCTCTTAGATATAGATAGGAAATAGGAAGTCTAGTCTAGCTGTTTTCTGTATTGATGTCAGAACTTTCCTACTGTATTTTAAGCATTTCTCTGTGATCTCTGAACGCTTGACTAGCACTGTGTAGTAAGAAGTACTGTATTGTGTTCTTATTATTTATTATTACATATGTTTAAACCTTTCAACTGTGGCTGTTTTATGTAGAGATAATTTAAGCTCTAGAGTACATTGCATGTATATAGTGATACTGCTCAAGCCACTCCAAATAAGCCTTGCTGTTCATCACACTTACCATTTGGATAATAATATTGCACAGTAATAATTGGACACCCTTTGGTTAGGGTCTTATTAGTAGCTGATATCAGTGGTTGGTAGCAAGTGAAATCATTGTTTGTTAGTTACATTAGACCCAAACTTGAGTATGGAATAACAATATGGAAACCCTATTGGAAAACAAGCATGAATAAACTGGAAAGAGTACAGCAGAAATATACCAAGGGCATCCATGGATGTGAAAATCTAAGTTATTATGAAAGACTAAAATATCTGAACTTGTACAGGGTCTCTTACAGATATTTAAGAGGAGATCTTATTCGGGTATATAGGGCATTTAGGGACAACTACCTCTAGGAATGTTTGGGGTTATCAAAAAGTACTAGAGAATCATCAGATAACTTATGCAGAAGATTCTATAGGAATGAGAAGTGTACTAACTGGTTCTCTGACAGACTAGCTGATGCTTGGAACAGACTACCAAATTATATTAAAGCAAGTACTAGTTTAGATATTGGTGGTGCTGCGGTAGCGTTGTCGCCTCACAGTTAGACTTTGCCCGTTCGATTCTCAGTTAGAGCGTCTTCTGTGTGGCAACATGTGTGAATGGGCGTTCCTTCTTTGAAGGTTGTGCGCTAGGCCCGGCAAGCCAGCAGTAAAAATCTACTGCCAATCATTAGTGGACCGGAGTTCCTCTGTGGTGACCCCTAACCGGGAAAAGCCGAAAGACACAACAACAACAACTAGTTTAGATATTTTTAAGAACAGCCAGGACATTTATTATGGGAAAAAGTACTGGTATATTGGCAAATTAGAAGGGCATTAATGCCCGTGCCTAAAACATGTGTATATATGTATGTATGTATATGTATATGTAAGTGGTACTACAATATAGTCTGGGCAGAAGGGGCATAGCTGGAGAACCTGTGCCAGCCTTCCCCAGGAGTGTCTGTGCATTTGTATACAACTCATATCTCAAAGTGTGTGCATGTCAGCTACTTGGGTAGGGACACAAAGCACTGGCTGGACAGAGAGGGTACTGGAGGTCTTAGCTTGACCACTAGGCTGAGATCTGGACCCTACAGCTGTGCAAGTGGGGAATCTTATTGGGGATCTGGAGGGAAAGGGAGAAACCAGCCCCAGACTGACTGTGCCCTCTGTGTGCTCTTAAGGGAAATTGTACTTTACTGTGTGTGTATATTTGTTATCCTTTCCCAATGTGGATGCCCCTCACTGGTGTTAGTAGTGAGGATTGAGGCTCCTTGATTGCTAGGCCAGTGCACGGGCGTCACAGTTACGCATGTGAAGTCTGCAGAGGTAAGGGTCTATTGACAGTTAATAACAACTTCCTCTTGTTGCCACCCCAGAATTTTGTGGTCACCCATCCATTGATCTAGGTTACATTTGAAGAGGGTCAAGTGGGGCTCTATTTTTATACAAAACAGGTTTCATGTTGTCATGGTGTTCCTTTATAAAAGTATTGTTTACCTAAACGTTCTGTCTCATACCCTCTACACTCAATCATGCATTAAATTACTAGCCAGTTCTTGATAATTATTTTCTTCTCTATTTAGCCTTAACAGCTGGTCTTTTTACTATACTTGGAGACATAATGGGAGAGTGAATACTAGTGTGATGGAACAAAGTATTTTTATTGGTATCTTTACCACACACAGTTTCTAGCTTACCTTCTTCCACTCTATACAAGTATAGATCCAAAAAATGTATTCTTTCTCAAGAACTATGTTCTTTAAATGCTAAAAATTATACTGTATTTGTTAGATATGTTAAAAAGTTACCCATTTCTGTGGTACTTCCATCCCATAATAAAAACACATCATCTACAAATCTCTTCTAAAATAAGAGATTGTGCATATATTCATTCCAATAGCTGGCACATAGCATTAATATATATATTATTAACTGTAGTAGTGTATTTATTTAAGAACATTCTCACAACATTTAAACCATACTCATCAAGTATAGATGTAAATAAAGATTTCACACCTAAAGTTATGAATAGAAACTTCTTTGTCTGGCAAACTATGTTGATAAGACATTCTGACAATTGTTCTGAAAAGTCAATGCTGTCTTTAATATAAATTTTCAAATATTTAAGTATCCCTTTCAACTTACTTTCTAAATAGCGTGATAATGGCTCTGTCATCCATCCCCTAGGTGAGACTATAGGTCTCACAGGTGGTTGGGTAAGATGTTTATGCAATTTTGGAATGCCATAAAGTATCGAAGTAACTGGATAGGCTGTACAAAAATAATTAATTATGTCCATGGTCAAATATATTTCTGTAAATCCACCAAAAATGGTATTATTTTACTCGATTGTGGCACACAATTGTATTTACCTGAAGGAGCTTTCAAAGTGGGACCTGCTGCAGTACAGTCATTAAGATGGCAGCAGCTGCATTTGTATAATCCTGCTAGTGGCACATTAGTGTTCAAATGTAACCTGGTGAAGGCAGCTTGGTTGCTAATTTCATCTGGCAGATGATTCCAGCAGTTCCAGCAGTATAAGAAGATACTCCAAAATATTTTCTCCCATCTATGCTTTGACCCCAAATTAAGGTAATTTCTATTCTGAGTAGGCAACCTGAGTCTGCAATGAGTGACATGCTTTTAGTTTTAAATCTATTGGCCAACAGGGTGGGGTACTAATCATAGTAAAATAGTTTAAATGTCAATAATGTTAACATAAGGGTATGCTGTAACAGAAACTTGTCAATTAATTTTGCTAGCTGTTAAGAAATAGTGCTTCCTATTGTCTGCTAGCTGAAAGAAAGAACCATCACATCTTATTTGTAGCCTTGTGCAATAAGCAAGTTTTGGGATGAGTGTAGGGCTACCATTGGTAAAGTATATTCCAATCTAGGGAATACAAGATTAACACCCAACAATTTTTGACTTTTGGGCTAAGCCAGCTATCATTAGAATCGCAAAATAGAAGTTATGTTCTTACCATAACGTTCCATGTTAGTTGTTCTTCTCGCCTTCTTCTTGCTGGATGGGTTGAGTTGGTTCCACTATCCCACAATGCTAGTTACCTCAGATCTCGTTTGTAAGCTAGGCCCAGCTTATAATAGTAACAGAATAACTATAAACAAAGTCCACCTCTATAAACCAGGAGAAGAGAAGGGTGACCTACATCCTGATCCAGGAAAATATGCACAGCAGCATATACCTAAAGTAAGAGGTGGTAGAAAGAGAGGTCAGAATCAAAACTCCTCTAGCTCTGTCCAGGCCAGGGGAAGGAGGTGGGGCCCTTAAGAAGAAGAAGACAACTAACATGGAACATTATGGTAAGAACATAACTTCTATATGTTAAGTTGTCTATCTAGCTTCATTCTTGCTGGATGGGACCGCAGACTCTTGAGAACAGTGGAACCAAAGTTAGCTCTATGCCTAGAAGCTAAATCCAACTTATAATGAGAAATGAAAGTGTGTCAATAGGCAGTCTGTCTTGGAAGGCTATAGAAGTAGCCAAAGCTCTGGTAGAATGGGCTTTAGGTTTGTTAGGCAGCTTTTGGTGTCTAATTTCATAAACAAGGAAATCAGAGATGTTAGCCATCTAGATAATGATACCTTTGAAACTGAAAGTCCCTTTCTGCCTTCTGCATAAGAGACAAACAGCTGGTCAGATTTTCTGAATTGTTTGGTTCTATCCAAATAGTACCTTAACTGACGATGAACATCTAGCCAATGCAATTTCTGTTCAGACCTGTTAGAATATTCTGGAAAAAACACAGGAAGGTCAATGCTTTGATTTAGGTTAGCGAGGCTATCTTAGGTAAAAAGGACGGGTTGGTTCCTGTCCTTATGGAACAACAGATAAGGAGGTCGACAGCTGAGTGCATGAAGTTCTGAAACTCTTCTAGCTGAAGTAATAGCTACCAGAAAGAGTGTCTTCCATGATAGCAATTTTAAAGAACAGGAGGCTGCAGGTTCGAAGGGGAAAGAATCAAAGAACTAAGAACTAAATTTAGGTCCCAAGGAGGAGGAGGATTTCTTATAGGAGGTCTGAGAAGAAAAACTCCCTTCAAAAATGCTTTGCAAAGCTTGTGGGACATTAAGGCAGACTCTGAAATGCCCACATGAAAGTTAGAAATAGCTGCCAATTGAACTTTAAGAGTAGATGGAGATGAACCTGCATGGAAGAGTTCAGCTAGAAAATCTAGGACCATTTGGATGGAAGCAGTGAAAGGATCTATGTCCTTCCTTGAGCCCAATTACTCAAATAAATCTTGGAAGCTATCAAAATATCTCGGACAGAGTGAGATATTTGAGGAAGCCTAGCTAAGGTTGGAACTGGAGGAACCAAGCAGTGAGGTTCAGAGAGGAACCGACTGATGGATCAAAAGATCTGGAACTAGGTCCAGATGCCAACAGAAAATGATGAAGAATAGCTTTCTGTATCACTTGAGAGATTAGTGGGAAGGAGGAAATGCATACAGAAGTCCCGGGGCCAAACTTGGACTAGGCGTCTCTGCTGGGTTGGCCTGGTAAAGGGAATAGGGTGAAAAAATCTCTGCACTTGCTGTTTTGGGGAGTAGCAAAAGGTCCCACTTGAGAAAATTTCTCTCACAACAGAGTCTTTCAGAGACCAGACAGCTCTTGCTCAATTTGTCATTTGATTGGACTTCCGGGGATGTGCGTCCGGATGCTATCAGAAACCGCTGAGAAGAAATCGCCCATTGCCACAGTCTGAGTGCTTCTCGACACAGGGGTAGGACCTGGTTCCGCCTTGTTTGTTGATATACCACACTACAGACATATTGTGGAAGAGAGTCTTGAAGGGCTTAAAGCACTGCTCTCATCTCTAGAACATTTATGTGCAAGTGGTCTGGTTGCCATGTGCCCTGGACAGTTCTGCCCTGATAATGGGACAAAGGGTCTTCCCAACAAGAGCTGAGGGGAAGATATCCACCACAGAAGATGATTTCTGCATGTTTAATCATGATGGTGTGGGACATCGGAAGTTGCTGGTATGACCATTGAAGAGCATCCATTGAAGGATTCTCATGTGGAATCTGGCTAATGGAAGCAGAGATAATCCCCAACACTTTCAGAACTAACCTGGCTTTGATTCTGTTGCTGCTGAAGAGGAGCGAGACCAGTTTGTGTATGTCTGTTATTCTCTGATCTGTTAGTCTATGTTGACTGTGTCTAGATTTGAAGGTAATCAAGGTGAAAAAACAGACTTTTATTTATTGAAATGCCTAAATTTTGACAAATAAGGTGTAGTCCCTGGCCAATAGAAGAAGATGCTTGGTGGGAGCTGTGACAAATATGGAAACACCTGGAATCCTTGGCGTGGACTCAGGTGAGAAGCTACCACTGCCATGCATTTTGACTGGTTCCCAGCCTATCCTGAAGGTCTATAGAGCACATCCAGTTTCCCTTTCCCAATAAATCTTGTTTTCTTGACTGACTTGTTCAAGATACTGAGATCCAAAATTGGTCTCCAGTCCCTGTTTTCTTTGGAACTAAAAGAACCTGGAGTAGATTCGGATCCTTGCTGGTCTGCTGGAACTGGCTGTGAACATCTGGAAAAATGATGGACTGTACCCATTTGTCTTGAGTCAGGGATAGCCAGGCTTCTGGGTACAGTGACAATCTTCCCCAGACTGCCTCCGAAGGTGGGCAGTCATTGTTGTTCCTCTGCCTCTCCTTGAGATTGTTTGCGGAACCACATTTTCCACTTTTCTGGCCTTTGGGGTAAGGCCTAGAAAGTCTTGCCATCTGTCTCGCACCAGTCAAGGTTTCTTTCACTTGAGGACCAAAAGAGATGATCCATCAAGCTATGGAGTTCAGGGTAGCCAGCTGAGTGTTCATCTTGTCCTGTTTGATCAAGTCCCGTAAAATGGCATAGGTAATTCGTCCATAAACCTAGATTCTTTGTTAGGATGAACAGGCACTGAAGGATCAGCTAGTTCCTTCTTGGTGGCAGCAGCTACCACCATAGCATCCACAGAAACACCTTTTGTGAGAAATTGCTTGTCAGTTGGTGCTGTTATAAATTTGGAAGGTCTCCTGGGGGTAGAGTCCACTGAATCAGGAGCCGTCAGGGCCTCTTTGCAACCACCTGCATGAGGGGATCAAGGGGGACACCCAGGAGGTGGAACAAGATACACAGATTCATCCTCCGAAGGGTTAAGGGCTGGCCAATTTCCCTCTGTTTCAGGATCTCTAGAATGTCTGCAAAGAGACATCTTCAGGGGAACCCTCGGAATCCTCTAAATCTGTGTCAGAGGTGACAGACTCAGGTGAGTCTATGTGCTTCCCTGCCAATTCAGGGAGGCCTGATGAGATCCCACAGGGGATTCTTGAGGACTAGCTCTCTGCGGTCTGGGATGAACCAAAGGCACAGAAGAAGGAGGGCGGACCGAGCCGCGACTGTGGAGTCAGGTTCCAACACACTCCATGACCTCGGTGAGATCTGTGGCTCCGTTCATTCTAGATGTTGGCTCCGATGGTCTGACTCTGAAGCTGGAGCCCTCAAAATGAGTTTATTTTTCTCTCCTGCAGGACTCTAGGGCTGAAGCCATGGCATACAGCACAAGAGTCCTGGACCGTCTGTCAGAGACATTTTTGGACATACTCAAGGACCCTAAGTGTAATCACACACAGAAAAACACACACACACAGATTACACTGATAGGGATTCAAAGGAATATTTAAACTAAAGGTAATTAAGTTAAACTTCCTAATCAACACATATACAGAACTATAAGTTCTTTAGAAAAAAAGGGCTGGATAAAGGATATGAAGGGATAATATCCACTACACTAAAATACACTAAGCTAGCTAAAGTCTAAAGAATTTAAACTAGTCTAACTTTCACTAACCTGGAGCATTGTGGGATATCATCCAGCAAGAATATAGACAACTTAACATCAGCAGTTTTAACATGGTATTTAAAAAGACAGGTTCTACTCTGGCCATAGCACAAAATACCTTTCCTGAAAGACTTGAGTGAGATGGGGTTTTTACAAGAGTCAAGGATTTTAATGAAACCAATATGTAGCATTTGAGGGGTCACAAATCTCACTATGGGCGATTTTCTGGGGCTCATGTAGATTTCTTTCATATCAGCTGCTGTCTCACAGATTGGCATTCTTTTTGCAGCTCAATCTGAAAAATTATTACATTCTCCCTAGCCTTTAAGACATGTAAATTGCCAATATGCAAGATTATATTTGGAAGAATTGTCAAGAAAAAGGTCTAACTAGTAGTATGCAGTCAGGGATCACTCCAAAACCAATTACTTACTATTTACTGATTTTACTGATAATCACAAAAGGTGCATCTCCCTTGCAAATGTTATACCATATGCTGCTGCCAGTACCTTTAAATTTTATTCCCTCATAAATAAATGTGTTAAGGCATCCATACCAGTCCAATATAATCATAATGGCAAGTTTAAAACTACTTTCACATCAACAAATTGTATAAAAAAGGAAAGGCTTCTGGCCATCTCTAAAAGGCACCCACTTCGTCATTATGAAAGAGATTCAAACTGTTAAGGAAATCCCGCAAACTTACCATTATGAAATACAAGACCAACTATGTATTTAGGGGTGCGATTACTTTTTAAATGAGTACCATAAGGCCTTCAGCAGTTGTACTGGGAAGCTTAGACATAACCAATAACTCTGTACATCTGCAGTGGTACTTCTTTCTCCAACCCAGAAGACACTGCTAATATTCTTGTAGACAAACTCTCTTCCAACTTCACTCCTCCCTCCTTTTCCAATGATTTCTCTCCACTCCCCTACACTTCCCCACCAAACATCAATATGGATCAAGTCATTTTGATACTTTCCAAATTTAAAAATACCATCTCCATGGAGCCTTACAATATCTCTGGATATCTGATAAGAAATCCTTTAATCCATTTATCAAGACCAGTCCATCAAATCTTCAACCAAAGTCCTCAGGAAAATATCTGCTGTAGTGCACTTGCATAAAGGTCATCTCTCTATTGACCCTTGGACTTACAGGTCTTTTAATCTCACTAGTATAATTTCCAAGGTTATGGAATGTATTATAGCTGAACTAATGAACAATCTAGGCGACCTTATTTCCTTAAATACACGCTAGTTTAGCTTTGTAAATGCCAGATCATACTTGTTCAGTCTAGATGAATTCCTTGATAAACTTAGTGAGGCCACTGATAAGGGACATACAGTTTACACTGTCTACATATACCTTGCCAAAGCCTTTAACACTATGTCCCATGCTAGAATTACTGGCAAACTCTCTTAAATCAACTACAACCTATACACAATTCACTGAACAGGTAATTTGGTATCTGTCAGAACTCAAACCGTTAAGCTCAGAGGGTTACTCTAGACAGAAAAGCATTTCCAGTAGTATCCACCAGGGCTCTATTCTGGGACCCCTCCACTTTGGCATATACTTCTCTGGCATGAAAGCAAACACTGGTGGACTATGGCAAGACAACTTTACTGATAACTGCAAACTCTGACAGTTATGAAATCCTACTGTGGTACTCCAGTTTCCCAACAAGGGCATGACGAAAAAAATGCTTGGTGTATTAATCATAAGGTCACCCTTGATGCTAAGAAGTACAGGTTAGTTTCCTTTGGTAACTCTAGCAACACTATCACTTAACCACAGACAATGTTCCACTTAAATCTCACACAGTCATCAAGGACTTGACTATCTACATTGATAACAGACCCATTTGACCCCAACATCTCTCTGGGTCTTAGAAAATCCTTATAACTTGCAAAACTTATCCTTCATGGTACCTCCTCAAGTCCAACATAAGTTAGTCACACTTAACTTCTCCCTTATTAGGCCCACCATTAAATATAATGCCCTCATTTGCATGAACTTTACTAAGCAACTAAACCATCTTGACAGACCTCAAAGTTTCCTCACTAAAAAGGTCTCAGTACCCTTAAGCACTCTGTTAGACTAAAACCATATCCCTCTGCTGAGTGTTGCACAGAATCCTGAAGGGTTATTTCTGCTCTACTTTCTATGTTCTGAATAACATGGAACTCTTTGAATTCCTTCACCTAAATAAAAGCAATGCTAAAACAAAGATACACTCTGCAGACCTAAAGCTGTACTACCATATGAACAATAGCAGATGGTGGAACAGGTGACTAACGCAATGTATTCCCAGGTCACGTACTTCATTACCAACCCTTAAAATCAATTTGGAAAACTAGATGAGTGATAAGCACGCTTCACCTGTCAGATGGGAGAAAAAAGTATTAAATGGGGATATTATTAGTCTTCTCAATGCTATTTGATGGTCTCACTGACCATACGCTTAGTGAGAGCCTATAAATCTATGAACAAAGGGATATTTTGCAGGCAAGCATGTGGGATACCAACACACTAGTAACTGCACCAAAACAATGTCACAGGGATACAGGAACAGGGAACCCATACAGACCAATTAATGTACTTAGACTGCATTTCACAGGCAATGCTGCCTACTTGGCTGCAACCAAGGGTTATGGCCCTTATCTGAAATCCTCAAAGATTTGTTTAGGCAAGGTACAAAAGGGTTTAGAGCCAAACGTGTGCAGTGAGAAAGTGTGTGTATGGCATCCAGAAATGGTAGTTCGGGTACCTATATGCCTTAAAAGGTGGCAGCCAGTACTCACTGGAAAAAGCATCATAGATGTTCCTAACCTGTGCCATTTTATACCATAAGTGGCTTCATACAAGGCTGGATGATGGATGACACATGATACAGGTGGAAGCAGACAGAAAGACATAACTGAAAAGTGAAGGGAATGATACAGAGGAAACCATTTTACCTCTACATTTCACGCAACTTGCCAAACATGCCCATGTTGTGGCATTTTAGCATTATCTGGTGGACCTGCAAAGAGTATTTCAACTGACAGATATACCAGCACAATATTCTACACTAGTGTCCCCTACAGTGGTCAACACCATTCTGCATGTAGTAAAACCACATACAAATATGTACTGCTACAATAATTAATATATAACATTATGTGATATGTGCAGAGCACGTGACACAAGCATTACATCAGATAAGGCATTCATAACAAATGCCAAGCATATCATCCTGTGTACAAAACAGAAAGCCTCCACAGATACATAAACTACACAGATATCCAATTACAAATACCATACGCACACATCAGTAGGTGTGTCTTACGCAACCAATAACTGAGGCAACAGCATGTGACTATACCTTGGTAACCACAGGTCGATAATCTGCACATCTAGTGGAAGCTACTGGTGGTGTAGATGCTTGATAGACGCTAAAACTTCTGATACCAGTACAGCAGCACAGCAGCAACCTTCTGAATATGGGTCACTCCAGCAATGGATGCTGTGTGAGTGTTACACAACAGCTTCAATCAAAGTACCCCAAAAAAACATCACAGCTGTCCAACAGCCTGTAAGGGCTCAAAACACTTCAGTGCAAGTTGCACAAAATGCAGACTGCATAACATCTCAATATGCCCTGGTGGCTATGCATACCTTGGGTCAGATACCAAGCAACAGTATATACTTGTACAATAGCAGATATTCCTGTGTGATCCCACAAATCTAGCTCAGTGCAGACATGACTGGAGCAAAGCAACACTGGTGCTGGAAAATCTGGTACAGAAGGCTACTATACTGAACTACAGTTGTGTCTAGCTTGCGTGTATGTGTATATATATATATATATATATATATATATATATATATATATATGTGTGTGTGTGTGTGTGTGTGTGTGTGTGGGGGGTGCAGATGAAAACAATTTCATCTCATAAAGCTCACTGCCCACATCACATAGTCTAGTAGGTGTAAAGTGGGAGGTGCTCAGGAAACAGGCTACAGCCTGACCTTTGGCTACTGTTCCCACATACTGCCTGTTTCACTACAATAACATTGTACTGTGTACCTGTCCAGATAATGAAAATACACTGATGACCCTATCAGTGCAGCCCTTTCATTCTCTGAGACCCTACTACCCACAGCTGATGGTAATGGCCAGCTGCTGACACTGGCATGTGTGTATTATCCCTGACGCATGCAAAATGTGTGCACATGTAGATCAACTGAAAAAAAATGGTACTTTAACCATCACCATTACCAATTCAAGCACTGGGTGCCACTCCTGTTGCAGTTGCTATTCTTCTTCGGATATGAGATGCAACTCTGGCAAGAGGATGCCTGTGTTGCCCAGAAATATAAGAAGCTACCTCTGCTCTACCTCATACATCAGTTCAGTGGTAACTACACTGGCCCTGTTAAGCATATCATCTATATGCAAGGACAAATAGATGTGGACATCAGACTAGCATACATGATCTAATGGCTAAAGAGTACCACAATCCTAATATAGTACCAGACATACCTATGTCCAAACATATGTTCTAGTGGTCTGCACTGCTCCCCTCTTTATGTACCTCAGGGAGGATGGTGACAGCCTATGTCTTTGGTAAACGTAACTGCACAGGAATTTCAGATACAGTTGTTGAGACAAGTACATACTGAGTGCCACGCATTGTCTGTGGCACGGTGCATTCTGGATGCAGAAGAGTAAGTGGTATAAAGGTTGGAGGGACCTCCCTAATTCATCCCGGGCAACAGTGACAAAGTACTAATACCCCTGTCACATCAATATACCATACATATACAGAAACACACAGATAGAACACACATGCATAAACTCACATGCAGTTCCCTCTTTCATAGGAATGTATTTACCTGAAAGTGCTTATTTAACAAATCACAGCATTATCTCTTAAACAGCCCAGATTCTTTTAGCAAATAATACATCTTACAATTTTAGTGTAGGTCTTGTCAATGATATGCATTTCTTTGGCCTAGTTGTGCATGGAATGACTAGGAATAATGCAACAGTGAAACAGTTTCTCATAATACTAAAGATGTTGTTGAGAAAGGGGTACCGATTCATGCAAAAGGTCTAGAATGGCACCTGTAATGAAATTCATCTTCCATTAAAAGATCTGCATAGGAAGCTTTTCAAGTAGGACTCTGTGGTCAGCGATGGGACCGCCTGTGAATTTCAGTGAGAAGCTACATTAATCAAGTGTTGTTGCAACTGTAAGTCAGCCCAAATGAGCATGTGTGCGCCATCCTGTCAGTCTGCAGTGATTCATAACAGAAGTCACACTTGTGCACCACTTCTGGGGAACCAGAGACCGGAACCAAAACATCTAAAGATGTCATTATTATGATATGAAGAGTGACAATTAGATGTCAGAAATAAAGCATTTGAAGCACAGAACTCACACTCACTTACATATGAAATAGACACTGTATTTGGGTCTATGCAGCTCCTGGATCAGGTGCTCTACATTGTCCTGCAGAAAAGAGAATAAGGACAAAAGTTAGTATCATGTGGGTACATACTGTAAGACAGGCTATATTACTTCTGAATTATCACTTCGAATCTAGAACTACTAATAACCCAACCTTTTCTGAACCCATATGGTGTGTGTGTGTGTGTGTGTGTGTGTGTGTGTGTGTGTGTGTGTGTGTGTGTGTGTGTCTGTGTGTGTCAGCAAGCATGCATGTGCATAGACCCAGGAACCTGACAAAATGAGGAGCACATAAATGAAATCCTGATGTTCAAGCCCTTTCAACAGGCAGGTAAGTAACAAAAACACATCTCCAGTCCTCAAATGTCATGGTTAGTGGCAAGTGAAACACCATTCTGAAAGCTAAGTGCATCCATAACAGGTTAAAATTAAAAAAATAAGAATGCCAGTTGCTCAATAATCTGCATGTAAAAAATCAAGCTAGTTTCCAAGCAGCCTTGTTCAAAGTTTACAAATATTTTTCATCCTTTGTGTTAACACATTTTTTTTAAAGAAACATCAATTATGATGGTATAACAAAAAGCACGAGTGCAGCAAGAGTAAGGGCTATAACAACGTAGTTTAATTTCCAGTTGGTGTGCACAAACAGATGAGCGCTTTCACAATAAATGCTTCTTCAGATCCTCCTAGTGAACACAGAAGTCGCTCTTTATATAGCAGATCTAATTAGCCAATTGATAATTGCTCATCTTACTGTTGACAGCTACGGTGGTCGCGGCTCTAGTGATGTTATCACGTTTGATTTTGGAAGGGGATGACGTATTACGTAAGATTAGTAAGATGAGCAATTATCAATTGGCTAATTAGATCTGCTATATAAAGAGCGACTTCTGTGTTCACTAGGAGGATCTGAAGAAGTATTTATTGTGAAAGCGCTCTTCCGTTTGTGCACACCAACTGGAAATTAAACTACGTTGTTATAGCCCTTACTCTTGCTGCACTCGTGCTTTTTGTTATATTTATCCAATTCATTTTTCACGGAGTGACAGCATTTACTTGTGGAACGATAGATTTTGTACATTGATTAATTATGATGGTATGACTTACTAGTAATCTGTTATACCATATTCTAACATTTACTGTCATTTTAAATGCTATACACAGAAACTCTTGCATGGAAAAAAAACGATACTAATTAATACACAGCAGGTAATCAAACAATGGATTAGGAGAAATCACTCAAATCAAGGTTAGTGCCAGTCTTCAGAAACATTTCTCCATGGGTGGGTGGGTGGGTGTTTTATAGCAGAAAATTATCTGTACTGCCACCATTACTGTCTGCTATGCTGTAGCCCCTTGGCAAACAGGACATACAGCTTCCTGGTACAATGCTATCCTGACAGTTGCAGAGGGCTTTTTCAGTATGAGCAGCAAATACAATGAAGAACAAAGACCAGGAACCCAATGAATAAAATGTATTCCTCTCTGACGTCTCGGCATACACTGCATTCTTGGAGTACACAGTTACTTCACATCACACACTTGGTTTACATGCACTATTAATAGGCAAACAATAAAATCATCAATTAATACCAAAACTAATACATGCCAATTAAAAATCAACATTCATACCCCTGGGAAACAAAGTATCAAACTTTAATATATACACTGTTTCTTTATAAAGAAGTTTATTCTTGCAAACGCCCCCCCCCCCCCCACAAAAAAAACCTACTTTTTCTAAAATTGTGGCTTGTAAACCACGAACCATGTACCATGTGCTTCTAAAAAATGTGCCACTGAACTCTGTTACAACCAAGTGTGTGATGTGAAGTAACTGTGTACTCCAAGGAGGCAGTGCATGCTGAGACGTCAGAGAGGAATACATTTTATTCATTGGGTTCCTGGTCTTTCTTCTTCACTGTATTTGCTGTTGCTGCTTTGTAGCTTTGCTGTTGTATTTGTGGCTTTTTCAGTATGCCCTACCCACAGCCAAGCTGGTTCATCTAGCAACTGTTGGCAGGTCCTAATGTGGTACCTTACCCCCTTAGATCTTCAGGTGAAGAACAAAATGAAAATTAATAAATAAAAGGTCCAGCTCCCCTAGTCTGGCACTCTACACCATACTGCTAAAGTGTACCTCATCATGAAGAAGGTTCTAGATTTTGGCTTAGAAAGTACATATTCCCTGCAGTCCCAAGGGTCAGTCCAAATTTAAATGTTAAGATTTTTGTTTTAACTCATATCATTGGCAAGTAACACTGAATCATGTTATTTCATTAAGTGAATGCTTTATAAGTAAAAAATAACACATCCTAGCTATCCTGCGAGCTCACTAGTTGAAGCTGCTGGTAAGGTGTTAATACGTGTTCCAAATTTTGCCCATTTGTACCCCATTATGTGTGGCAATGTTCCACATTTTGGAAACAGAATGTTGAGAGCTATATTCCATACTACGACCCATTCCCTATCAAAAAAACACTTCTTGCCAGATCCACTCCCTCTCCCTTGCCCTTCGACTCTTCAGTGAAGACCACTGAAGAGTAAATAAACAGCTATACCTTGGCTGAACACCATAACCCTCACCCAGGATATGTAAGCTGACAAAATGCTACTCTCCCTTATCCTCCCAGGATGGGCAGCTCCTCAGGGACTGACTTCAAAAAGACAAACCGTTTACAACTGTATGGCAAAATGTCAAAATTCACCCATGATGGCCCCACAGTGGATATGGGATATGCAAACACCTATGTCAAGGATCGTTATGCTTATTCAGATAAATCCGTTGACAGAGCAGTCCCCACAAGAACCAAACACAGTTGCAAATTCAGCAACAAACTACACTGGTGGCAGGTAGATATTATTAAACTATGCTACAGAAGGAATAAATTTCTTAATTACCTTGTACAGCCAGAACATCCCATCTCAAAGGAAATATAAAATGCCTGATCAAGAAACTGATGACAGTTATAAAGACCAGCAAAGCAATACATGAATGTTGCCTAGCTTCCAAGGTTAAGAATAATTCTAAATCATTCTTTAGCTATGTTAAAAAGTTAAGGAATAATTCGCATTATTGATCCAAACTCATCGGGTGGTGCAGCGGTAGCGTTGTTGCCTCACAGCAAGAGGTTCTCCCATTCGATTCTCAGCTGGAGCACCTTCTGTGTGGAGTCTGCATGTCCTCCCCACAGTCGAGTGGCATTCGAAAGACATGCATAGAATGGGTGTGCCTTCGTTGAAGGTTGGGCATCGAGCTGGCACCTAGGCACTGTAAGAATCTACTACCAATCATTAGCAGACTGGAGTTCCGCTGTGGAGACCCCTAACTGGGAAAAGCCGAAAGAACAACAACAACTGATCCAAAGTCATCTATAATGGCCCCTCCCATTGTCATCCTAAAGACATTACCAACATACTAACAAATAAGTTTGCTGCAAATTTCTCCCCTGAAACTATCATCCCCATTCTATCGCAAGGTATCATACCCTTCAAGCACTGTCCAACACCAAAAACATCTGTTCAACAGGGTAGGGCAATATACCACTTTGTCTTATAAATGGTGACCCCTTAAGTTGTACAACTTAGGCTTGTCACAAGATATATTCCAGTGGAACATTGCAGTGTTGCCGTCCCTCCATAAGGGTACCTCTTTTGACCACGGTATTTACAGACTGTTAAGATCAAAAATAACTTCATGCAACACAATTAAGCACGCAACACAATTAAGCACAGTAGAATAATCTCCTTTATTTTACAAGAACACATGTACAAGGGAGATCAGGCAATTAAGGCCTTGTCTCCTAGAGCAAGGAAACTATGACTATTTTCATACTGTAAAAGCTACTGAGCAAACATTTTGGTATCTATCAGACTACAGCTACTGAGCAATTAAAACTAAAACACCTCTACGTTGTTTTGCTAACTAAAGAATTTGTAGACCCGTTATCTGTGCCCTTCCTTACTGGGTACATGTTCTGATTTTTCATGTTGAACCATCCACATTGGCACTCGGAAGCAAAAGATTTCAGCATAGGCCAAATTTGTCAGAATCTATGTGAAGCATCACTCAAGTCATATACTTTTGTTAATGACATGTCAAGAACAGCAAGTTTTTAAATGGGTAGACACTTTTTCATATGCAATCAAACATTTTTTACATGTCATTCTTTTTTTACCTTGGTATGCACAACACCTGTTCAAATGCTTTGCATAAACAGTTTTATGAGCAATAAACCAATGTCTATGTTTGGATGGAATAAAGAGACTGAATATTTTTTTTAATTTCTGCCTACTTCCCAAACAGATTACCATATATATATATATATATATATATATATATATATATATATATATATATATATGTCAATAATTTTTTAATACACTTTTCTCGCTATCCTCTTCTTTATTATAATTTTCTTTAATTTAGGTCAGTGGCATGGTTTCATTTTTATTTTTAATATGCGCATTTTGTAATTTAATACTTTTTCTAGATTCAAGAAGTTTCATGAGCAACGTTTTGCACACAAATAAAATAATACCTAAAAGAACAATTATACAACTTCAAGGGAGAAATTTACAGAATTAACCTGATGACTGCCTACTTAAATGTGTCGAAGGTGTATGTCACCATATCATACAACGGAATTGTTTATAAGCTTTAAACAATGATCTCTATATCTGGTAAGGTGAATTGCAAACTGAATCAAGGACAGAAATCATGTTAAAAGGGCCAGTGAGTCTACCCCAATTAGTGAAAAAGATATAGATTTGTTTATTTATAAACTAGTATATTTTGGAAATCATCTTATTTTTTAAAAGGTTGACAGTTGATTAGATATGTTTATTAGTTAGTTAAATATTTTGTTGTATATATCATTTATAAAAATATTTTATGTAGTCTTATAAGTTTTATTAATAAACATGCTTGGTTATATTTAAGTAATATGCCATTAATGAGCCTTTATACTTCAGTTGATGTATCAGCTGATCACGAGCCATTAGTATTTAAATGGCACTTTTACTTTTGTTCCCCATCTGAAGAAGTTCGTATATGCTACGTACGAAAAGCACTTAAGTTTTACATTAAACGGATTTTTCTTTCGGTTTGCCTGCCTATTTGTGGAATTTGGAAGTTTTTCTTTGTGTTTCATATGTTTCTAGTGAAAAAGGTGACCAGTGGCATTCATCAAGGTTCCACACTAGGGTCATCTTTTTTGACATTTATTAATCTGAACTAAACATTGACAAAGCTGGGTAGAGTTATCATCATTATATATATATATATATATATATATATATATATATATATATATATATATATATATATTTATCATCGACTGCTTAGCTTGTTGAATGCCAAAACGTCGACAGCCAAGGGTCAAAAACTTACAATCTCGAATGGCCAGTTAAGCGAATTCTTTCATCGGGAAAAAATTCGCTTGACCATGCCAAACTAACAAACTTCAAAGCCGTAACAAAAGTGGGGGGTTTTGTTCCCCACAACCTCCCTACTAAATATACCAACTCCGAGATTGCTCTACATTGGGGAAAGGGCAAATTACTGATAATGGCCAAGCAAATTCTTTCCCGATGAAAGAATTCGCTTAACTGGCCATTCGAGATTGTAAGTTTTCGATCCTTACCTGTCGAAGTTTTGGCGTTTGACAAGCTAAGTGGTCGATGATAATAATATAGACCCATTAAATCAACCAATGATACTTATTCTTCTCCAAAAGAACTAATGCACATGCCTTATAATGCCTTATGCACTGAAAATGGTCTCAACCTAAATGCTCAGAAATGCAGCATAATCTCTTTTGGAAAACAACTAATTCCTACCACCTACTGTAGCAATGACACCCCAGTCTTCAGTGAATCTGCAATCAGTGACTCTGGCACCTAAGTCAGTGACTCCCTTTCCTTTGATCATACAGACTTCTTAGGGGAGACTTATGCCTGGCCTACAGAGCAATCCAAGACCCAAACCTAATGAACTTGCTGCATATCAGTAAATAAAATGGGACTAGGGCAACCCATTCCAGGGACCCAAACATGGCATGCGACTTAAATAGGACATGCTGGAGGGACAGATCTATCTCCCAGCAACTGCGGTATCTTTGGAACAGGCTACCAATTCATATGAAACGCAGCACCTCTATCAGACTGTTCAAGAGGAACAAGGACAAGTGGATGGGGCACCATAAATTCTTATTGGGAATAAAGCCCACAAGCCTCCTGGACATGGGCAGTCATCACTAAATTCAGTCTTGGGTACTGACTAGCATTTCTAAGGTATCACACTGGGATGAAATGGCTAGTCTTAAAATGACCTCTGGGTCGACACCCTAGTAATCTCCTATAATCCTATGATACTGTAGCAACTGTAGTCAGAAAATCTTTCATCTTACAAATAATCACAAAGGACATCTCATCTAAAATTAAGGAAATTACTGTTCTCATGTACTCTGCCCTAGTTAGACCCACTATAGAATACAATGCAGCCTTTGGCATGTATTGCACTAGACACATCAAGAAATTTGAAAAAAAAAAAGTAGAGGTTCCTAACAAAAATGGATCTCAAGCCTCAAAAATCTTAGGTCTTAGGAAAGGCTGGAATCACTGTCCATGTCCCTCCATTCTGTCACATAGATATTTTTAACAGGAGACCTGTGCCTTGCTTTCCATGCCCTCAGGAATCTTATTATCAAAGATTTCCTCTTTCTTGCTATATCAAATCGGGTAGCCAACACTAGAACAAGAAACATCAACTTACTTCAAGTAATAAACAAAACTTGGGGTGGGAGGTTGGCCTAATGGTTAAGGTGTTTGCCTTACTGACACAAGGTGCAGGGTTTGATTCTCACAAGAGATACTTGGCTAGGCTTAAAATGGCCCACACAGCCTAGCACTAATCTATGAACCTAAGAACCTAAATGGAGTTAGAGGTTCATTACCACATGCCTCCCCCCCATACCTCTCAATTGTCCAGATTTTCACAGAATGTCCAGAATTTTGGCATATTTTTCTGTCCATTTCTCATAAAATTTGTTTTTTTTTTACTGGCAAATCACTAGGATGATCTGAGGATTGAAGTCACTAATTAATGGCATAAATTTGATTTTCAGGATTCAAATCCTTCAGAGAATGCACGTTAAAACAATCCCTATTACTCTAGCAACTTTCTAAGTTTTAAGAGCTTTATTTAACATATCCTAGTTCTGAGCCTTTGTCCTCCAATTTTGCAGGGCTTTATCCAGATTTTTTGCACAAAGTGGTTTAGAGGTGTTGCTCTGGAATAGACTTCACTTGCATGTTAAGCAATTTGACTCCACATTAGCCTTGAAACATAACTTAGACAAATGGAAGGATCCTCTAAAATACACTCCATGGCTTTGGCCTTGCCTTCCTTGAAGAGGTTGGCAGAGCCTTAGGGTGGTTATTGGCAAGGCACACATAGCATCTGGTCAAATAGCCTTGAATTTCCTATGTTTCTTATGATTTCTATGAAGTCGATACTGTGCAAGTGTGATGACACTCTGTTTAAAATAAGAATGTAATGCTACCAAAGTACTTAAAAAAGTCATCAGTTATTTATTAAACTCCGATCATGTAAGTCATTTTTAATATTTAACCGAAGACGCACATACTTCAGCAACTGTCAAGCATAGAACATTACTGAAGTTTTTAGTAATAGAAAGGCACACCATGTAAAGCATAATGATTTTGATACTGGACTATAAAGCTGCACACTTGAGCTAAAAGTCACCTCAGCCCCTGCTTACATAACATAAAACACCTGAGCATGTCCCTTCCTTAGGCTCATCAGGTCTCCAGTTAAAAGCTTCAATGTTGTTATTGGGTAATGTGCAGAGCTGCCTTTAATTTGAAATATTTTTTTTAACGTTACACTTCAGCACGACTTGAATGTGGGTAATGATTTACTTTCCCCATGGCTGCCATGGTTTGATCAGGAGGGTAAAGCCCTAATGATTAAAAACATCCAGCTGTGGGTAAATCCAGCACTACCCACATTCATAAATGGATTATGGTTATTATATACTGACATTATTTCAAACTTCTTATCTATTCCATAATAATGTCATCATATAAATGGACTTCAGTGCTCCTGTAAGGGTTCCCCATTGTGAGGATGTCTAAAGCTCAGACCATATATGCGTTCAGCATACACATGTTGATGCTTACACACTGCATGTACTGGATTACGTTTCCCTTTTTTATCTGGTTGTTTTTAATTTATTTTCTTTAATGATGTTCTGTGCAGGCACATGCAATAACTTTGAACAGTAACAGAAGTTAAACAGAAATTTTGTAACATAGAAAAACAACAGCGGTGACTGCTGTTAGTAGAGTAACTGCACTGATAATTTTGGCACAACTACCAAGTACTGTTCTAACAGCAGTCACAGCTGTTGTTTTTCAACGTTATGAATTATTCTCTGTAAATGCTTCTGCTACCCAAATGCAAGTTGCAGACATTCAGACAGCAACACTTAAGTAATTTGCAACACAAGAAAGGAGCAGTCATGACTGCTGCCATTTCAGTACCCAGTAGCCACAGAGATTCTCATTTTTTTGCATGGCAGCCACCTCCTTTACAATCACCATATGTGCATATCAATGAGCGTCTATTGCACAACATGTAGTGCCTAGTTTACTGACTCCATATCACTTCCCACTATACTTGCATACTGTTTACAGACATTTTTTTTTTTTGCATATTAACATCTTGGATGGGCAATAAACAGAGCTGTAGCCAGCTTATCTTGCACACAGTGCTGGCATCTCTCAACTCTAACTACAAGATTAAAAACAAAAACTCTTTACTACTTTGCTACAACTTGTGCTACGCAAGAAATGCTGAAGCAGGCACATCAGTCCTGACTGTAAAAGGAGAATCTACCAGAATTCATGTGTTCAGCATTTCTGAATGCTGATATGGACACACACACAAACACACACACACACACACACAGACACACAGACACACACACACACACACACACACACAAGACACACACACACACACACACACACACACACACACACACACACACACACACACACACAGACACAAGACACACACACACTCCTTCCACCCAGGAAAGCTGCCCCTTCATTCTACCCTAACAATGTTTATGGCAAAGCTGGAGCCCCACAGGGTGGAAAAAAGCAATAAAAACTTGAAGATAAGCCCTTCAACATTATTTCTGAAGCCTACTGATTCTCCCATATTGCTACACAGAACAGAAAGACGCTGCCTTAGCTGTACAAATACCACAAAGCAGAAGTTTATGCAGTGAGCCAGTCAAAATCTCAGAATGCTTTAACTCGAGAAGTTGTACAAAGCTCTTCAAGTGCCATCTCCTTTGCCCTACATTTCTTTTAGGTTAGAGTCTGAAATATTCACAGCAAAATTAAGCCTAAGTGTTACGTATCAAACACAGAAAGTGATGGTACAAAAATATGTTCACCTCTTAAGCTAAGCAGTTTAGAAAGATGAAATGTGAGAAGAAAACAAACTTCCTGAACACAAATCCACTTATCTACAGTCAAAACCAGAAACAAGCAGTTAAAAATATGAGAAATACATTGAACGCGTAAACAAGTTTTATCTCTTGCTTTTTGTCTTTTTAAACAAGACCTGCCAAATTATGAACATATTACCTACAGGCACACATGCACACAATACACTTATCTGTTAGTGTGTAAAGCGAGATTTTAGTTTTATAACAGATGTCGCCATATATTCACGATTTTCAAAGTAACACATTTATAACATATGGCAACAACGCATAGAAGCAAAAAATCACTTGCATTTCCACAACCAGTATTTATCAGTGATATCAGCTGGGAAGAAGGCGGGAATAATAGTAAATCAAGCGAATATTAATATTAGACTTACTGCTGAACTTTCTAAGCAAGCTTTGAATGCATTAATGTATTTATTTATTTTGCAATTAGGACTGAAGATGGGTTTGTCTGTCTAGATTTGTAAATCACATCTGACATACTAAAATCTGTTAATGACCAACATTTCTGCCTTGAGTTATTTTTTTCTTAACTGTAAACTGTCACACTAATGTGTATACTGATCTCCCACCATTTGACTAAGCCAAGTTATGTTTTGATAGTCCAAAATGTTAGTGGCGGTTTCAGAATTAATTTTTAAAACAGCACTGTCCAAGGCCAAGAATACAGTTTCTACGGGACCTGACAATATCCCTGGCTGTGTTCTACATGAACTACAGAGTGAACTGGCACCACACCTATGTGCCCTGTTCAATCACAGACTCACCTCAGGCTTTGTCCCTACCAAATGGCACACTGCTACAGTCATCCCTCTCCACAAAGGAGGAGCGACTACAGACCCTGGGAACCATCACCCCATTAGCCTGATGAGTCTGATATGCAAAACTATGGAACACATCATCATGGACCTAATAAACAAGGATATAGGGAATCTCCAAACTCTGGATCCCACACAGTTTGGTTTTGTGAAGGGTAAATCATGCCTGCTCAACCTAGTTGACTTCTCTGACTCAGTTACCAGAGCTGTGGATGAGGTCAAAGTGGTTCACAGAGCCTACCTTGATCTGGCCAAGTCCTTTGTACCATTCCCCACTCAGGAATCACAGAAAAACTCACTAAGCTAGGAATGAACTGCTATATCACTAGGTGGGGTGCAAACTGGCTCACAGATAGAACCCACAGTGTGAAAGTAGCTGACTCCAAGTCAGACTGCCGACTAGTCACGAGTGGAGTCCCACAGGGTTCAGTCCTGTGTCCTCTCCTGTTTGGTACCTATTTATTTATTTATTTAACATTAGTTGACTGGGAAAGTCCAACTAGGTTCCACAGAGCCTATTTTCAGCGGAGGCCCGGGGAGAAATGCTTCAGATGCATGTCTTTAGAATGTGGGAGGAAACCGGAGTACCCAGAGGAAACCCATGCGAACGCAGGGAGAACATGCAAACTCCACACAAAGGCACCCCAGCTGACAATCGAACCGGATAACCTCTTGCTGTGAGACGATAATGTTAACCGCTGCACTACTGCGCTGCCCAGTATCTACTTCTCTGAAATCCAGGCCAACATGAAGGGACTCTGGCTGACAAAGTTTGCAGACAATTGCAAGTTGGGAGCTATTATTAACTCCCCAAGTGATGTTGACATCCTGCAGAAAGGCCTCACTGAGACCAACAACTGGTGTCAGAACCATGGCCTCAAGCTCAATGCCAACAAATGTGTCGTCATCCCCTATGGGAAAAACTCGGTTCCCATGAATTACCACATCAATGGTAGTCCAATGAACATAGAAGGCGTTATAAGAGATCTGGGAACACAGGTTGACCGCAACAATTTTTTGACCACATATTAGCACTGTGGTCAGAAAGTCCTTCTACTTCTATGTGGCACATCTCATTACTAAGGGTTTTGCATCCAATTGCATCCCTCTACTCTCCCCTCATTAGGCCAATCATCAAGTACAACACCCCATTTTGCATGTACCTCACTAGACACCTGCAACAACTGGACAGGCCATAAAAGTACCTCACAAAGATGATCCTAGGCCTTAAACAGTTGTCCTATATGGACAGACTCAAAAAACAAACTATTCTCTGTCTCATATCGCCTACTTAGAGGCGATCTCTGCTTGACTTACAAAGCCATGTCTGACCAAGCTCTGTTAGAAATGCTACATCTAAAGAAATCCCAATCCCTCCAAAACCACATGCTCCAGAGACCGCAACCTAATTACCACAATCAACAAAACATGCTGGAGGGACAGGTTCATAACCCAGAGACTGCCCATGCTATGGAACAGACTTCCCATACATGTCAAACAGAGCACCTCACTGGCCCTCTTCAAGAGGAATCATGAGTGTATGGGAAACAGAAAATTCACTCCGGGGATCACTCCAGTGGTTCTACTCGATAGAGGCACTGGGGACTAATGCCGGGTGGCATGATGCCAGGGTAATCCTATGGGCTAGGCTTGTAAAGGCTCCAGGGCCATTAGCTTAGTACACACCTATGAAGCTATGAATAGTCCTCCTGGTTTTTATTCATACAGTCTTAACTAAACACTTCGCAATGCATTTTTACTTACCTAAATGTTAAACAATTTATGTGCTGATTTACTTTTAAATAGGTTTCTTTTTTTTTTTTGTAGAGTTTGAAATTGGCTACATACTAAAATGAAAATACTATTCTAAGAAAGCTTGTATCACAAGAAGCAAGGCAAAAGTCAAACCTTGGTTGGCCGCAAGAAGCAAATGGCCTTTAAATGCTTCATGGTTTCACGGTTGGTGGAGTCAATCCGCTCAAACAGGTAAACCTCCTTCTGAAGTATTTCAGACTGTGTGTACACCATACTCACAATGCTTGTCTGGAAGAGCAAACAAAAGGTAGAAGGTCATACATTTATAAATGTTATCGAATAATACCACTATCAAGTCATATTTCAAACTTTGTTGGAAAAACACAAAACATTACTTTATAAACACTGCATTAGTCATATAATTACATTCAGATGAAACTTCTTTTTTTTTAATTAACAAATGTATTGCTGACCTAAATCATGAGATATAATGAGGTAAAATCATACGCTGATACTGCAACATTTTCAGAGTAATTTACAAAAGATAACTATATATATATATAATATGTACAATACATCAGATCAATTTTCAATAAAGTTAAAGAAGTGACATTAATCAGGGAACCTAAGGAATTATATAAAAAAAAAAAAAAAAAAAAGACTATAAAGCATCCTTATTGATTCTGACTCAGTAGTCAAATTATGTAGACCTGGTTCAACGAATCTATCAGATTCAATACCTTAGAACAGAGGGTTACCAAAAATAAAGTTTGAGAATAATCTGGGAGAACTGATGAAAACCCTTAATTTAGCAGAACTGCAGATGTGAATTATACTTGAGCATTGTGCTCATCTGAGAGTGGTAACTCATTTTCCAATTCATATCTTGATATACTTAAGAAAACAGAGTTGTAGAAAACACCTACTTGGTCAAACATATTACTTAACATCTCACTATCATTTCTGTCTCTGTGGAATATGAAGTACTAAAACAACGAGAAAAGATTCTCATATTTGAAATCATTAACAAAGAAGTAACAGTGCTGCTTAACATATACAGACGAGGTTAAATCAAGACTGGTATGCAGCTACACATGTACTTAATGAGACCCATTTTCAAAAAAAATGAAACAAAGAAAACAAGACATGAAAAGTAGTCTGTTAATCTGATGTACAAAGAGCGATCTTAATAATATTCTACGCTTGGAGACACGAACATCAGAAGCTCCATGTGAAAATTCCCCAAAGAACAACAAGCTAGAGAAAGCAAAACTACTTATAGTATTCAGCAGATATCTAAATACAATAATCGCATCTGTCCCTTAAAAATCATGTTCACAGGAGCGAAATGGAATGCCATAGCAACCTTCCATTTCTGCCTTATGTGAACAGATACTGTAGCAATAACCTACTCCTGGGTGTGGGCAATGCTGGATTTACCCACGGTTGGTGTGGTTTGGTCACGAGGGCGAAGCCCGAGTGGCCAAACAAAGACAACAGTGGGTAAATCCAGCATTACCCTCACCCAGAAGTGGGTTATTGCTGTTATACAATGACATTATTTAAGAAAGAAAATACTTACTTTTCTTAAATAATGGCATTGTATAATGCCTCCTTGCTGCCCTTCCGCAGTTGTCTGGTATTCTGCGGCAGTTCTGATGTACTGCGCATGCATATGCTTACGCAGTACATCAGAGCTGTGGGTGGAAGCAACGGAGAAAGCAAGATCTCCGTTGCTTTTTACAAACTGTCTCTCTATGTTAAAGGAGTTTAACATAGCGAGACAGCATTAAAAAAAGCAACAGAAGATCTCCGTTGCTTTTTTTTAAAGCTGTTTCGCTATGTTAAACTCCTTTAACATAGCGAGACAGTGTCTAAACAGCAACGGAGATCTTTCCTTTGGCATAGGTGCTGTTGCTTATTTCCTACTACTGCCACCCACAGAATCACATCATCACACTGCTAGACATGTGATTGTTATGAACACTGATTTATTTTGTTTTTATTTATTAAATATATTTTGGGGTTTGTGCTTTGAAGAAATTCAGGAAATTAGCAGACACTATCCAGCAAGCTCGCTGCCTTCTGACTTTACCAGGTGAGTCGGAGGTTTCAGCATGATCTTTAAAAGGCTAGATACCACAAGGAGCTATCAAGTAACGGAATAAATCTTTACAAGAAGTGCACAACAACATATCCAAAAAAGTACTCGGGGGAGGTAATTCTTGCACTAAATCCTTAGTTTTAAAGTGAAAAGTAAATAATTAAATTCAGGCAATCTGAAATGCAGCTCAAAAACAGACAGCATGAATTTTGTGGGATGCCAAATCGCAAAAGTTGTTGAAATGAATCCATTTTAAAACCAAGTTTTATAAAAAGGCATCTAATTTCATCAGGCAAAGCAATTTATGAACAAACTTTTCTGTTCACCTACTGCTGACAAATAAGTGCTTGTATGTAGCTATGAAAGCTGATCTTCCATCATGTATTCTCTTAACACCTACTTCATCCTACAAGATCATAGGTTCATAGGTTTATACTAGGCTATCTGCCCTAAGGCATTTATAAGCCTAGCCCAAAGTTATGTGGCTTACGCCACCCCTTATGTTAGAAATAATGTGCCCATTAGTTTGTTGTGCCTCTGTCCAGCAGTGACACAGAGATGATTCCCGGGGTAAACCTACGATCTCCCATCCACCGGTCAAGATTTCTCTTGAACAGAGCCAGCGAGGTGCTCTGCCTCACATGGACCGGGATTTTGTTCCACAGCATGGGGAGTCTCTGGGTGATAAATCTATCCCTCCAGCATGTCCTATTTATATCCGTGCTAAGGTTTAATTCACTTGCTCTAGTGGTTCTGGTGGATTTGGATTCTTTGAGGTGGAGCATGTCCATTAATTCCGGGTTGGTCATGGCCTTGTATGTCAGGCACAGGTCACCTCTGAGCAGACGGTATGCAACTGAATAGAGTTGGAGTTTCTTCAGTCTGGCAGTATATGACAGGTTTTGGAGTCCCTTTATCCTTTTGGTGAGGAACTTTTGGGGTCTCTCCAATTGCTGCAGGTGTCGGGTGAGATACATCCCGAATGGGGCATTGTACTCTATCATTGGTCTGATAAGTGAAGAGTACAGGGGAACAATGACCTCACTGGATCTGGATATGAATCCCTTCATGATCAGATGGGCAATGTAGAAGGTCTTTCGAACCACTTTAGCAATGTGTGTCAAACGAGAGGCCACTGTCAACCTGGGTACCCAGGTCCCTGATAACCTCTTCTGTGCTTAATGGGTTGCCATCTATATGGTAGCTTGGGGTTACCTTGTTTTTCCAGAAGGGTATGACTATACACTTTTTTGCGTTTAACTTCAGGCCATGGCTCTGGCACCAGCTATCAGTTTCCGTGAGACCCCTCTGAAGGATGTCTGTGTCCGATGTACTATCCACTATGGCACCCAGTTTGCAGTCATCCGCAAACTTTGTCAGCCATAGTCCTCCTATGTTTGCCTGTACTTCTGAGAAGTAGATGCCGAACAATAGGGGGCCAAGGACTGAGCCCTGTGGGACACCACTTGTAACCTGCTTGGAGTCTGACATGGCTCCAGCAACTCTAACCCTGTGGGTTCTGTCCTTTAGCCAGTTTGCAACCCATCTTGTGACATATGGGTTTACATTTAAGCTGGTAAGTTTCTCTATGATACCAGAGTGGGGTATTGTGTCGAAAGCTTTTGCAAGGTCAAGGTAGGCTGTATGGACTGCCTTTCCCTCATCAATGGCCTTGGTAACTGTTTCGAAGAAGTCGACCAAGTTCAAAAGGCAAGATCTGCCCTTGACAAAGCCAAACTGGGTTGGGTCCAAGGTCTGCAAGTCCCTTATGTCCTTGTTTATGAGTTCCATTATGATCCTCTCCATAGCTTTGCAGACCAGGCTTGTTAAGCTTATGGGGTGGTAATTACCAGGGTCCGTAGAGGCACCGCCTTTGTGGAGTGGGACCACAGTTACCGTACGCCACTCCTTGGGCACATGTCCTGTGGTAAAGCTAAGATTAAACAGCTGCCTTATGTGCCGGTTTAGTTCTTCATTGAGTTCATGTAGCACACAGCCGGGGACACCATCCGGTCCCATTGATGCTGTGTTTTTAGCTTTAGAGAGAGCAGCTTTCACCTGCGCATTTGAGATGTCTGGGAGGCTACACTCTGTTGGGATAGTTATCTCTCCTTTTGGGGAGGGGGGTGAAGTTTGCGCTGAACCTGTCTGACAGTATGTTGGCAATGTCTGTGGGTTCAGTGATTTTTGTATCATTTTGGACTAATTCTGAGCATATCTGGGAGTTTCCACCCAGGTTTCTGACATAGCTGAAGAAGGCCTTATGATTGTCTTTTGAATCTATGGCAATTTTATTCTCAAAGTTGGCCTTGGATGATTTTATGAGGGATCGTAGTTTCTTGCTAGTACTGATCAAAGATGCCTTCCCTTTTTGGGATTTTGCTCCATCATGTAATAGCTTTCTCCTCTTATTGTAAAGTTTGTTTATGGCTGGGGTCCACCAGACTGGATGTTTGCCCTTGGTGGAAAGAGTCTTGGTTTTATTTGGGATTGTCTGATCCATGCAGTCCTGAAGGTGTTCATAGAAGGCATTTGTAAGGGCTTCCGCAGATTGGGTTGTGGTTTCCATTGGCTCGGGGGCCTTGAAGGATACCACACCTGTCTTGAGTAGTGTGAACTTTGCTTTAGAGAAGTTCTTCACTGTGGTCTTTTTTGTTTGGGGTGGGGGCGGGATGTGGATTTCTAGTGAGATTAGTTTATGATCTGATCTCACCAAAGAGGGATATACTTCCGGTGTGGAGCATTTTGTCCCCATGTTTTTGATGATGAGATCTAGTATATTTTCTCCTCTTGTGGGGACGGTGACTAGTTGTTCCATGGCATTTGAATTTATGAACTCCAGGAACCTTTGGGCTAGAAAGTTGGGGCTTGAGTAATGTTCCCAGTCTATATTCGGGTAGTTGAAATCACCCAATATGATGGTGTTTGGTGATACATTTATACCCTCCAATGTCTTCAGGAAGGCTATGTGGGTTTCCTGAGTTTGAGAGGGTGGCCTGTAGCATGCTACAAATTGTAGAGCAGTTTTGCCTATGGTTAATTGCACCTGGATGGTTTCCGATGCTTCGTGCGTAGCCACCAACCTGGAGGTGTGGGTATCCTTCATGAATATGGATACACCCCCTCCTTTTGTGGTATGGTCCGGGTTTTGGGGCCGGAATGCATGATATGAGGTAAAACCTGATAGTGCCGGGGTTATCTCAGGAGCCTTGAACCAGGTTTCAATCACAGCACAGACATCGATGTTCTCCATACTGAGAAGGGCCTCGAGTGCGTGCATTTTGAGATTTACACTTCTGGCATTGAGCAGATCACAGAAGAGCCAAAGCCTATCCTGGCAAGTAACAGGTACAAGATAGAAGACTAATCCTGTATAGCACCACTGCGTTGCAGAATGCCCATCCACACTCACCAACACAGCACATGCATAGCTACTGGCAAATCACAGCAATAGTACGTCTTTGGAATTTGGAGAAGGAACAAGGCATCTGGCAAATACCAATGCTGACAGATGGAAACGTACAGACATCACAAATAAGACCCCAAAGCTGGGAATTAAGTTAGAAACCAACAGCTGAGAGGGAGCAACATTAACCACTGCACTACTGTGTTGCCCTTACCTTAATAAACCTAGTTCTGAAATAAAAGAAATATATTTTTTAAATTTGCTTTTCAGTTTAATGGGCCTTCCTAAAGGGTACAGTGCCCAGAGCTCATGATCATAAGTGCAGTTCACAGGTCAAACTGGGAATCAACAGATACACGAATACTGCTGGAAACAGATATAAATGTTCCCATGGCTCCATGTGTATAAATGTTACAAATCGGTTTCTTGCTTATCTCAAGCAAAGCATGGCATGAATCTCACATGTTGGTATCCTACAATTACTCAAAATATTCTAGGAAAAACAATCCAAAATACACGTCGTGACAAACCAAAATGCTGCCAGCCCAGCTAGCTGGAATTTTGCAAATAATTATGTCACTTGAAAATATTAATAATGGTTTATATACAAATGTGACACTCCCAGCCCAGCTATCTGGAATTTTGTAAATCATTTGTGAATATTAATATGAGCCATAGGCTTGTCTTACAAATGTAAAAGAACTATACGTTATGTGGATATTAAACTACTGGTGCAGAAGTGTGTGTTGAACTGTATGTTCTGTACTGAGCCTCAAGAGTGTAACCACAGTGTACCCTGCTGGAAAAGAGCAGAAATGTGTATAAATTATATACCTGTGAAGATGTGTGTTTTAATGGTAGAAGTTGGAACAAACAGTTAACTTGCAAACTCTAAGAAAATAAGTGACTTGTTTTATGATTGTGTTTATCTCCCAGCTTCACTGACAGAGACAGGATGTCTAGAGATAGAGGGTTTTCAATTGTCTTGAGACAGAAATAATTACTATAGTAATGAAGGTGCGCTGCCTCAGCTCCTAAACGGACATGGAGTGTGGACGAGTGCAGGGGGCATGTCTGCGAGCAGAGCTCTCACAATATACATGCCCCCGCAGTCAAGAACTGCCGTTTGGCAATTACAATGAGCGGGACCGCTCATAGGGGGTTGCATACTCCCAACAGCATAGATCAATGCAGAATGTCCAGATATTTGGCACATACGTCTGGGCCTGTCCCTCATTTACCCTGCCACTTATTTACCCTGCCAGATCACTGGAATGATCTCATCTGAAATAATGACAAACATACGAGTTTCAGACATCAAACCCATCAGATACATAAAAACAAATCCTGTTACCCTAGCAACACCCCCCCAAGTTTATAACAGCAATATTTAAAATATAATAATAGAAGCACATTTTTTTATCAAACAGATTAAATGCAAGTGTAGGTACGCGGGTTAACCCATTGCTTAGCTACACATACTGTAGCTTAAATGGCACAAGAAGATAAATATCAATACACATGCAAATGAAGCAGTACTGCAACAGTGTAGTTTTCAGAGCATTCGCCTTACAAACTGTCATTCACGATTCAATTCTCACTCCAGTAAATTCCATTTTCCATGTCAAATCACTTTATGAACAATATTTTTTATTGTATAACCTTCTAAATAACATGTATTTGTGAACTGGAGTACTGCATTAAATGCAGATGTAATAATATTGCAAAATTCACAGATAAACACAAGTGCCCCATACAGTATATGTGCACATGAATCAGGGATACAAATCGAAGGTATAATGTGTTGTCTTTCGGATTTTCCCGGTTAGGGGTTGCCACAGCAGAACTCCGGTCTGCTAATGACTGGCAGTAGATTTTCACGAATGCCGAGGTGCCAGCTCAACATTCAACCTTCAGTGAAGGCACACCCATTTATGCACCCATGTCTTTCGAACGCTACCCTGAATGATAAATCCAGACAGTGTCCAAATCCACCACCTTCCCAAGAACCACGTTACATTTCTGTCTAAATTAGTGCGGGAGTAAGCAGTATTAAGCAGTAGTAAGCGGGAGTAAGCATATTTAAGCAGCAGTAAGCAGGTTTAAGCCCGTTTGCGTGAGGGAAGCAATACTGAATCTAACCCTCTGTAAGCATATTTAACCGGAAGTCAGCATTGCTTACCGTTGCACAAACCCACGCAAACCCGCTTACAATTGCTTAAAAGTGCCTACATCACTCTGTATCCAACAGCCGCTGTTCTGCCCAGCAACAAAATAAACAGCCCTTGCAGGTCTTGAACTCAGGACCCTGTACACTACAGTCACAGCAGTTAACCAGTAAGCCATCACAGCAGTACATAGAAAGTTTACCCCAGGGACCACTTCAATGGCTCTGCTGGACAGAGGCACAGGGAGCTAATCTAAGGGGGCGGCAAAAGCAAACACATTCCGGCTAGGCTTATAAATACCTTTGGGCAGATAGCCTATTATGTACCTATGAACCTATAAGATTCAGCTATCCCCAAACAGATCCTCACTATAGGAAAATCAAACTTAACATGTGGAAGGAATCTATACACAGTTTTATGTTGTATAACCTACTACATAATATAAATGTGTGAACCAGAGTACTGCATTAAGTCCAAATGTGAGGGGTCATTGTAGTAAAGTGTTGAAATCCCCCAATAAACACAAGGACCCCATACAGTGTATGTACACATGAATCATGGACACCAAACACATATATAACATGTAATGAATAATAAATCAATGTCATACAACAAATAGTGTGCAAATTAAAAATTAAGCAACGCTAAGCATTGCACAACCCTGCTTACTAGGTGTACGCAATGTGTAAGCCAGCTAAATCAGTTTTCCCATTGGTATACTCCTTTAAGCAATGCCAACCTTAGGTAAGCAGGTTTGCCCATAGCTCAGCATTTTCAAAACCGTCCAATCAAAGCAATGTGCAGGAAATCGGCCCTATTTAAACCCCACAGGCAGGAATACATCCCATAACTGGTTGCAGCTTCCTCCTGTAGGCACTATGACTGGTGTGGGAGAAGGAGTGCACTTCCAGGAGCAGTGCTGGGGCATCCATGAGTCCAAAGTCATGGCAGGACTCCTTGTTAAAGACCATGAACAGAGACTGCTGCAGGGCCAGTACCAGGGCTCCTAATATAAAGCGGAAGCCTGGGACCGTCTCACCCGTGACCTCACCACTGGCATACCTTGAACTGGTGAGCAGGTCAGGCATCACTATGCCGACCTGAAACGGAGAAAGAGGGAGCTCTTGGATCAGTGGATCCAAGAGGCTAGGCGGACTGGTGATGTCCCAGCCGTGTGCAAGTATCAGTCTATTACCCAATAGCTAGCTCATGTATATTATGGATAGGTATGGCTAAATATTCCTCTTATGTCTTTGACAGCGGCAGACGAGCAGGCTGTGAACTGGGAAGCCTATGCCGGTAGATTGCAGAGGCTGCGTCGCAAGGCAGGTTAGTAATACTCTTGCATGTACTGTCATAAGAAATAAACCTAAAAGTAGTAGAAAATTAACTGCCAGTATAAAACCTTTATAGTGTATGGCATGTACTGAATAAACCGGACAATATGGCAGGAAGAGTCTCATATAGGTTGTATGTAAATAAAAGGTTAGCAACCTGACAATAAAGGTCCAACTGCTGGACTGTTTGTGTTTACTCTGGCATCATATGGTAATGTAGTGTTGCAATCTCTTAATAGTACTGTTGTATTAAGCACGGTTACCCACACTGTGCTACATAAATAAAATATGTAGGAATGTCTGTACACAACAGTTGTAATCACAAGAGGTCATATTGTACAACGGAGAGAGGCAGACAGAAAACAGTAAAAAGATGGACAACATAATCCAAATAGCACTCTCAACTGAGATGTGAAGTGTTGTATCTTTAGCACACACAACCATGGTTCGAATCCTGGGAGTGGTAGTAAGCTGCATGAAGAATCATACCCCACAACTGTACAGATATTGTCAGAAAGTCCAGATAATTGGTGTAAGTTCACTGGCTGTCACCCTGTCCCCCTGGCAAATCAGTGGGATGATCCCAGACGTTTAGGCAGCAAATAATGATATACAACTGATTGTCAGACATCATAACTGTCAGGAGTATATCCATAAGAACAAACCTGTCACTCTAGCAACTCACCAAAGTGTTATCAGAGTAATAAGCAAAGTATGTCCCAACTCCACCCCCATGTTGTGAAGCTATGATCAGAGTGTGTGCAGTAACAGAGAGATGTATGTGCAGGAAAATAATGTGGAATCTGGTAATGTGTGTGACAACATTCAGGTAGTGTTAACAAACATCCCCCCACAGGTCTGTCAGAAACTAAAACTGTGCCTAGAAATAGATTGAAATCTTGGACTGGTACTGTTTAGTCTGGTATTGCATGGCAGTGTTAGTGTCGCAGTATCTCTGACTAATAACATCCAGACAGTGCTACACAATAAAACTGTCTAGGAAATCCTGTATAAGTGTTGGAATTACAAGGTCTGATTGTAAAATCTTGGGAGACTTATAGAAAGAATTCAGAGAAAAGATTCACAGCAAATATCTATATAGCACACCCAACTGTGATGTACACCATGTTACTTTAGCACATACAGTTATGGTTCGAATCCTTGGAGTGGTAGTAAGCTGTATGCAGAATCATACCCCTCAACTGTGCAGATCTGTCCAGAATGTCCAGAAAAATGGCCCATATCTGCTGGCTGTTACCCTGTCCCCCTGGAATATCAGCGTGCTAATTTCTGACATGTAGGCAGCATTTAATATCATATAACTGACCGTCAGGCCTGTAAATATTTGGAAAATGTTTATGAAAACAAGCCTGTCATTGTACAACTCACCAAAGGTTTATGAGGGCAATAGTCAAAATATGTCCCGGTTTCACCTGCATGTTGTCAAGACATGCCCAGAGTGTGTGCAATACGAGATGGAGAGGTATGTGCATAACATCAACCTGGAATCTGGGAATATGCATAGAACCAGTCAGTTAGTGTTAACAAACAATACCTCCACAGGTATACTAGGTAATACTGCAGGTACAACTCAGTTCATGTATATAGTTGTCTACATCCATACAACTATCTAAACTAAGGCCATGGGATAGTGTAACAATACCTGTAAGGTACAGATCACAGCACTGACTAGGAAAGTAATGAGAACTACAGGGATATACAAGTTAATTGACATCTTTCTCTCCCCCATAATATCTGCAACAATAAACTAAACTAAATACATAACTCAAATCAGTATGTGCACTATTAAATCTACTGTTGGGACATATGTCCTATTGTTTGATAAATATTGAAATTTGCTCTTTCCGTGTGCCATGCTGAAATACTTCCACATTGGTGGCATGCTGCCAATGTACCTGCATGCTATTGTAATAGCCGCTGTGGTTCCACATATGCATGTGTTCTGTTTGCTATGCAACTGTTCCATATCTGGTGTTTCGGGGTAATGGGAATATCTATGTATGCCATTATACCTAATCCTGGAATGTGTTGACTATTACTAACCCACATATGTTGTAAAATTGAAACACCATAGCATGTTTGGGAAGGCCGGTCCCAGCGGACCCACCTCTCCCACTGCACCTGGCCATTGCACCAGGCACCAGCACGTCTGGGGCCCACCCCAGGACTGCCTCGTCTGCTGGTCCTGCACCACCTTCAGGTGGAATTGCCTCAGGGTATTGGGCTCACCCCCCCCGGGAACGGGCACGGACAGGATACGGTCACCTGTCAAGTCTGGGGTCTGGTATGTAGCGAGCTCTGCAGGGAGTTTGGAGATCTGCTACGCTAGCTTGAGGGCCAGGTAGCGCAACTAGAGAGTCAGCCTGTCCCTCCTACTCAGCCCCCAGCACAGCCACCTTCGGGGCCGTGAAGATGCAGTGGTGACTACCCATGGGTGGGGACCTCATTCCCACCGTTTCCACTAGAAAAAAAAAAAAGGGCAATCTGTTCCCAAAAAAATCTCGCCCCATACATAGCTGTCCATTTCGTACGTGTCCACTGGACACGTAATCTGGTCAAATTGGCTTCACAACATATTATTCTTGTCCTCACCCCTCTCTCAGGGGTATGAGTGTCCAAATCTACAGCCAAATCAGTGTATATGCACAGCTGTTGCTGTAGAAGAAATGGGAAGCTATGGACCTTCCTTACATGTTTCCTGCACATCCCTATTTTTCCCTACTGTCTTTCCCTCTTTGTGCCCCTTTTTCACCACTTTCCTATCAACCCGTTTTCATTTCCTTTAAAGAAATTAGCACAGGGGTAAGTGGGAGTAAGCACTTTTAAGCAACAGTAATCGGGTTTAAGCTTGTATACGCAATGGTAAGCAATGCCTACACAGGTTAAGCAATTTAAAAGCTAACATAGTATAAGAAACTGTAACCAGAAGTTAGCAGTGCTTACCTTCGCGCAAACCTGCTTACAACTGCTTAAAAGTGCCTTAACCACTCTGTATCCAATGGCCCTTGTTCTGCTCAGCAATAAAATAAACAGCCTTTGCCAGGCTCGAACCCAGGACCCTGCACACCATAGCCAAAGTGACTTACCACTAAGCCATGCCAAATATACATAACCCTGATGTTTTCACAAACATATCATCCAGCACAGTCATTTAACAGTAAAGGAAATGCATTTATACATGTAGATGTGTGTGTGCGTGTGTGTGTATATGGATCTAGGACGTTTAATCGAAACACCAAACATCCGAATCCATAACCACTGAACACACTTTAACGAAAGCTCTTTCATCGAAAAAGCACTTCCGATAAAGCGTGTCAATAAAAAAAAAATAAAACACTACATTTACATTTCTCTAGTGGGGCTTCGCACCCCTGCACCCCCCCACTTTAATATTCTCCCTCAGAGACAGCACTACAGTGTGGAAAAGGGAATTTTCCCTTATCTGCACCACAGTACGGCCTTGGCAACAGGCATACTTACATGAAAGTGCTTCTTCGGTGAAAAGCATTTTTCACTAAGTATGCTCGCCCTAAATGGATTCAGACGTTTGATCTTTCAATCAAACGTCCTAGATCCATATATATATATATATATATATATATATATATATGCGCATATAAATATAAATATCTACACACACACACATATATATATATATATATATAGCAATATACATATGTAAACAAATATACAAATATGTACATACAGATATATATCTATACATATAAAAGAGAAAATAACAAATACATAGACGACCAAAGGCACCGTTAATGGGCGTGAGGGGGCCCAAGCTAAATACCTATTGTAAGTATTGATATCACTCCCTCCCTCACAGCCAAACAGATCTGCCCTGCAACACAATACCAACTGTTGCAAGTCCCATACCCAGGACCCTACACAACATGGCCACAAGACGTTAACAGTAATCCATCCCACCTGTATGATGTCAGGATGGTATCAATAACATATCATGCAGTACTGTCTGGGTACCATAGGGAATGTACTATGTGGAAGCAATAAACGTTCTAAAGATACATACACACACACATATATATATATATATATATATAAAACTACACATACACACACATAGATATGTATAGGAAGATACATATTTAGAGGGTGCACAGCATATTGAACAGCCAGTATTCCTACAGTTGCCACCTTTTCAACTGGACAGTGTATGATTCACTCATACAAAAGACAACTGTTGCCTGAAACATATACGCACAGAGAAGTCAAAGGATAGGGCACCACACACAGGTTTGCATACATAAGAAATGTTTATTTGTGTACTATTACAGTTGTATATGCCATGTGATATAGCTGTTAAGACTTTGAAATACATACTAACTGAGTAATGCAACTCTCAAGCAGATCATTTTATACAGTAATCCAAAAGCATAACATATGCTGCTGTCCAGGCCAAAGCCTTGAAGTAGTACAACAGTAAAGAAAGACTGGGCCAGAGGATAACAATCAATCAACAGTAAGCAATGCAGATATATAGTTCAGCAGCCTCAAATTACACTCTATACTCAACCCCTAGGGGGAAAATAATTAAGTTGCAACAATGGGGATGTATCTGTTACCCAACAATGCTTAACTAAAAACATCACAATCACACTGACAAACAGAACAGTCTGTATGACAGTAAGCACTAGGCCACCAATGTTCCCAAGGTAAAATGTATGGAATTGTACAGCCATATACCTTAAGGCAGCTTACTACCGATATTCCAAACATGTTGCAACAACCTAGGTTATATATGGTGCATACCCCTCCTCCATAGACTGACTTACAGGGGCATATAACACTGTTACATACATTGACCTCTGGACTGCAGAAGGGCACACATGTTTTGTGCAGCTGAAGCCCACATATATATGGACCCTACCCCATAATATGTGTGGGGGCCACAACTGCACTGAAATGATGGCAGGAATGGCAGCACGACAATCACAGGCCACTACATAACAACCCCTTACTGCATGTCATATGGACGAAGCCTGGTATATAGGTGGAGGACAGAGCCAGAACACAGGGCCATATGTGAAATAGTGTTGTTATACACTGAGAAAGTTGCTGGTGTTACAGGATAGTCTTCAACATACCCTTAGTCAGGAATATAAAGTCAGAAACACAAATGGATGTAGCCATGTACTGATAGCACTCAATGCACACAATGTCAGTGATATATCTGACACAGAACCTGTGCGCTGGACAGACGAAACGTAACAGGCACACCTCTGGCCATCATGTGGATAGGCCCACAGTTGAGAGCTATGCAGACAGACTACATTCCATGTTAAACTAGTATGTACACACAAACCCTGTAACACTGGTGCTATACAATGCATATCTCACTACTCACACTGTCTGTAGATCTGGAATCTTACACAAATATGTAGCTGGCCTGAGTCTGCAAGTCCTCTTGTAAGAGGTATTGCTACCTGCTGTCTGTAGCACTGCTGCCCACACACAGAAAGGATGTCCTCCATACAGTAAAGGTAAAGGGACCACGCCTACATGATGTAGGGATTTATTAGTAGTGGTTTGCCATTTCAGTGGTAATTGAAGTACTGCACAGCATGCTGCATGCAGCTTGCAAGTGGTGGACAGGTCATCACCTGATCATGTGCATCACCTACAAAATCCATGCGGCAATCTATTCAAAGCAGCTCAATCCATTTAGTGGAGAGCGATTGAGATACAGATAGAGAGAGAGAGAGAGAGAGAGACAAAAAAAAAAAACATCCATCCAGCCATCCACACAGCAAACTAACCAGAAGAGACATAATTCCCACAAAAGGTATGTGAAGTATATATGCATGTAACTGAATGTAGTACTTGCTTCATAATAATGGGATAGATGATGTGGAATGTTTTATATGTGCCATCAGGTGGTGTTGTAATGATGTCCAGGTGAACTGCTATAGACAATAGTGTCTGTCCCTGTGGGCAGTGGGCCATACCTGTCAGCTGTGCAGATCAGCACTGACTGACAAGATGTAAGCCATCATAGTGTGTGTTGTGTAATGCAAGACATGTATATTAGTGTGGCCAACAGTTGGTGGTGGAAGTAATGCCGTTATAGACAGGTGGGTTCCAGAGCCCATCACTTGAAGGACAGTCATGTTAACGTGTAATGTAGCATACAGAAATGCCATAGGTGTGTATTAGGCTTACCTGCAATCTGTCCCTATATATACCCCCCTAATGTTAGGCTGTGCCACATGTGGCACCTGTCTGTGTTGTAGCAAGGCAGAACAGTGCGGCTGTGCAAGAAGGAGAGTTAGAGAGTGTGGACCTGATGTCTGAATGCACCCCATATATACATGTGTGTGTGTATTATATATAGCTATGCTATATTATATATATATATATATATACATAAATATATATATATATATATATATATATATATATATATACACACACACACACATATATATATATATATATATATATATATATATATATAGAGAGAGAGAGAGAGATATGTGTATATCTACATATATACAAACACACACACACACACACACACACACACACACACACACACACACACAGCAATAAGTGTGCGCAAAATGGACGGTTATGTCAGGTGTGAACTTCATGTTGGGAACACATTGCTCTTGTTTTAGAAGGTGGGATTAGGAATTTGGGAAAGGATAGCAGGTATTTTTGTGGAGGTGGGTTGGAAGATAAAGAAGACAGCCTACAAGGGCAGTATATGACACGTATGGTGGGTAAACACCTTGGATGGGAAGTGTCGTCTGCGATGTGGAAGCCCCACAAGCCAGCATATGGAAACAATGGGAACAAGTCCCCCACCCATGGCCAATGACAACATCAGCTTCATGGCCCTGAAGGTGCCTGGGCTGGAGGCTGAGCAGGAGGAGCATGCAGACCCTGCGAGTGTGTACTGAGGGCCTCAAGGTGTTGTAGCACATCCTCCAAGTCTCTGTGGAGCTCCCTATGCACCAGATCCTGGACCTGACCTTGGGAGACAGGATCATGTCTGTGTGTGCTCCTGGAGGGGGGAGGGCACCATCCCCTGAGGTGATTCCATCTGAAGGTAGTGCAGGACCAGTAGACGAGGAGGTCCCAGAGTGGGTCCCACATGTGATGTAGCCTGGTAACATGGCCAGATGAGGTGGGAGAGGTGGTTCTGCTGGCAACTGTTCCTTAAACATTCTATTGTGTCACTGCTATAGAACATATGTGGGTAGTAATAGTCCACACATTCCCAGATCATGTTCAACAGCATGAATAGATATCCCCAATAAACACAAAACAACAGATGTGCAGCAATCACATAGCAAACAGACCACATGCATATATGGAACCATAGTGGCCCTTACAATGGCATGCAGGTGACACTGTCTAACAGGCCAGCAATGATGGTGTCTCCGCAAGGAACATGGCTACCAACACATAGCACAAAGTGTTGTACAATACGATATATGGCCCAATGGTAGGTATTCTTTAGACATACCTGTTGGAGTTGTGTGATCAGATTGCTGTAGCAGATATGATGAGGGGGGGGGGCAGAGATGTGTATTAAAAACTATGATAACCTTGCTGTATGAGGTCTTCAGACCTGTTCCCATCTTTAGGTCTTTCAGGCACGATGTCCTGGGAGAGGCTTCCCATTTATACAGCAGAAAAGAATGAGGTCATCATCTCATATGTGGTGCAGCACTACCAGGTGTTGTTTGGCCAAACAGCCCATGAGCATCAGGAGCAAACCGCCCTGTGGACCGATCTTGTCCACAGGGTAAACTATTTCAGCCTGCATAACTGCAGTTATGGGCAGGTCCAGCATCGTTGCACAGACCTACTTTGCAATGCCCGTTGGCATGCTGCTGCAGTCGGGGGGGGGGTCAGCTCGCAACAGGGGGTTCATGCCATCCAGCCCCCCTGACACATGTTGAGGAGCTCCTTGCCAGCCTCAGGGCACCTGCCCGCCCACACAACACCTGGTGGAGAGCATAATGGAGGTGGGTGCTACCCACAGAATGGCAGAGGAGAGTGCAGGTAAGGCCACAGGGCACATCAGTAGACTACTGCTGCATATCCATCTGCACCTGTACAGTTAGATCATGCATATGTGAGATGACATATATATAGTCTGTTGCTGCGTAGTAGTAATAAACAGATGTGCATAATCTGTAGTATTGTGGGCTTGTACTGTTCATGTAGTGTAATGCTGGACCCAACCTGTACCATTGCCACAGCTGTGGATACTGACATGACATCTCTCACACACTTAGGTCCCTCTGGTATACCTCCAAGGCAGCAGCCTGTAGCTGGCGAGTATGGTATTTGTTCAGGTTTGCCAATACGCCGGTCATGTTATGGCTACTGTATATTCCATGCACACATTTAACACACCTACTCCTAATGCATGCCATACATGTTCATGTACTGTTGCTGTTAACTGCACTGCATCACGGTGGTCACCATGATGGTGTATCTGAAGAGTAGATCAGACTCCTGCAATATAACGAACATCCTGTCATTGCAAAATGTGTGCACAGAAATGAACATAATGGTGGGACAAATGACCTACAGTACGGACATGTGTGAAACATCACCTTTATACAGTGCTACAACAGTGTATAAACCAGTATTACAATGGCAACTGTTACAGATCTACACTACGGCATATCACAATACTGCAGTCCACAACCCTTATAACCTGCAGTGTGGTCCTAACATGAGCAATGACTGTGTAATATGGAATTGTATGTTAGGACAGCAAATATGGAGAATACATACCTTCACAAACACTGGAAACATATGTGTGCACAAACTCCAGATAAAATATAGTGGAAGTAGCTGTTGAGGTACTGAACACATGCATTTGTCATGGAAATGCACCTTCCAGCAAGTACACGTCCCCAACATCACACCAAAAAATGGTCTGTCCAAGATGTTTGGCCATCAAATGTGCCCGCTTACCTGCAACAGAGGCAGCCGTGGCTTGCACTCATCTTACATGTCACGGCGTGGGCTCCATACCAAACAGGTAGCACCCAGGAGTTGGACATGTAGCCATACCTCACCACTGCATATGCCATGTCAAACAGTGCAGACAGTCATGTATGTGACGAGGATGTATGGGACACGAATAATGTAGGAACTAAACAGATGGCCATCCAAGACAGATAATGTCACATGTAGCAAACCGGTCATGCAGGCTGCCTAGTAACATACCACAACACTGAGGGGGTTGCAGGAATGTCTAGCAAATACTAATTGCACAGTACCAGTGTCAGCAATTGCCTAGACTCTGCAAACGTGTGGCCCATGGGTTAAGGTAATCAGATGTGACAGTTGTACCACAGGAAACCTTATCTAAGCCTCTCTACAAGTAGTGTATGCATAACAGAAGAGGTCCCCAAAAGGCATGCATTGCAATGTGTACTGGTGTACCAAGACCATGACGGAAACCTACAGACCGTATCACGTAAGATACATGTGCTGCACAACCAACACCTCACCCCACCTCAGGCCCACCATCCTAATCTCTACCATGCCAGTGCACACCTTTATGTTTACCATTCAGGAGCTGGGACTAGGCTGTTACACTTGTTCAGTGTTTGGGACACTGCAAACTGACACGTGTAGGCCACAGTTGTCAAGCATCTGCAAAAAGGCTGAAGGTGGGGAGGGGGGGTTATGACACAACAGTGCATTGCAACAGGGATCCAAATGATGCTATGAATGACTGTATCTTTACACAGATAAGGTCAAGAACTGTGGCAGACATAAGCCTAACTCCACAGCAATAGTGACGTCAGTGTGTGAACTCCAAGGGATGTGCACCTGAGTTGATCTTGCAAATCGGCAGAGTTGGGGAACATGTGTAGAGCAGACTGACCATATACTGACAAATGCAGATGGCCCATGCTAGTATACCCCTGCCAGGAATAGTGACTGCTGTAGTACACATAACAGTAGGTGCAACAAACCATCATGATAATGGCATGCACACACATGCACTCCCGAAGTGTATGCATCTCAATCAGCATCAGCACAACTAACACATTTGTTTGACACTGCATTTGATTGTACAGGACATGTGTCACATATCAGGCTCATGTAATGTTAAAATATGCAGTAATGTGGTCCCATGGCATACCAAGGAAAAGGGAGTCATATCAATAAGTATGTGTACACTCCCCATAGCCATGTAAGGTTTGACGGTTGTCAGTGTAATTGCATCGTATTGGTCATACACCCACCGCTAATGATGACATCTGTAAATCGGACATAAAGCATTCACAAATTACATCTGTCCACATATCATGCCAGGTATGTGTTGGACAAACACATAGGGGCTGTGAGCAGCAGAGCAGACATAACTGACACAGTAATACACATTCAGCAATGGTGTATACACCTGTGAGGTAAGGTGCACAGTACATGGCAGGGTGCTGAACAGGTACACAGCAATACTGTGTACATAGGTGCAGTGTTTTCCAGGGGAAGGGGCATTCCCTACTAACACAGCCCATGTAACACACATATGTATACTGTTGCTAGCATGGATTGACTATAACTGCACTGCATGCTGTTGAGTACCATATATTATGCATGTTGACAGATGGGTAAATGGGAGGTCTATGTGTAATATCTTCGTGCAACCTCACCTGTAAGTGTATGTGTGTGGGGGGTTGTTTTGTCTGTAAGTGCAATCTGGTGGAGGGGGGTTAATGCATGTAGGATGTATGTGTTTGCGTGTGTGTCTATGTATGCACATGTGTGATTATGGGGTTGTTCATACGTCTCAACTTCCCTTTGGAATCGTGCAGTACATGGACTGACACATGAGACACCAGGAATACTGGTCTGATATGTGATCTCAGGACCGCTGACAGTATAATAAGGTCTGTAGCATGGAACATGCATTGGGAGGGAAACTAGACACCAGATATACTGTTAAAACTGCAATCAGCAGAAAGGTGAAAGAATACCCACGTATGCAGCACTACAAATACATTGGGGGAATTACTAGACAACACCAGTGAGTATATCCAAATATTACTGTTGTCCACATAATAAGTTAATATAGCAACAGATCTTGCATCTACTAAGCAATAGTTACGTATGACACTCCAGTGCGTGACATTACTGAGTGACTGTAGTAGTCCCTTACATATGGGGGCCATGCTCACGATGTCTGGACAAACCCAGGGTGAACACTGGATGACAGCAGTGAGTCCTTGTAAAACCGACTCCAATCAAGTCAAAGAGGTAATGGAGTAACAGGTCATGTTTTGTGATCACTTGTCTAGGAAATTAGAATAATGATACGTTAATGATATTAATATGTGTAAGTTTCTAAGTGTGATGCAGGATGGGGAACTTAAAAAAATAAACTTGGGACAGTCTGTAAACTCAGGGACAGGTAGGTATTATGGTGAAATGTCAGTGTGTGTGTGTGTGTGTGTGTGTGTGTGTGTGTGTGTGTGTGTGTGTGTGTGGTCTGTGTGTACTGTTAAGCAATGACATACAGGTCTTAAAGTGTGTTTCTTGTTATCCTCTCACAGCTGGCGAGGTGGGTCAGGATCTCCTCCAGCATGCAATCTGATGTTGGTGTCCATACAGACACTGAAAATGATGATAGGTGTGTTGAGGCACAGGTGGGGTTGTCAGAGGCCAAAACTGCACCATCGTTTGACATCCCCATTATCCACCCCATCCCTGCACACAGTCACAGCGCCTACAGATACCCCATCACCAGTGGCCATAGCAGAGGGACAGTTGGCGGTTGGTGGCAGTGCACAGGACAGTGTGGTATCTATGGCTGCTGTGTCTGGACACAGCTACCATAGCCAGATGTCTGGCAGGGTACTACACAAGCAGATGTACAGGGTTGCTCATTGGAGGGCTGCTTGTCATAGTTTCCCTGGTAGAAGTGCCACATCTGGTACCACCAGACGCATGTTTCAGGCAGTCATGAAGGCGCAGGCACATATGGAACGGTACACCAGACAGGGTCCGAGGCTGCAGAGAGCTGCTTTTTCAGCTGTAAGTAACAACATCCTGATCTTGCAAGTTCCCTCCATTATTATACAGAGGTCATGAATAGACGGTGGGGTGAGATGGTGGGCCTCCTCAACCATGGATTGTCCGTGCTAGAGCATGTGGTGGGAGTGGTGCGACGGCCATGTGGATGTAGGCCAGAAACATCAACATCTGGAGGTGGACATGAAAGGACACCAAGCCACTCCTGTAGTGGAAGTACCAGACCCAGCACTGCAGGGGGGGGGGGAGCTGGCCACACCACAGCAGGCCACGTGCACATGGCCCTGTCCAGTCCCAGGAGGGACCTGGACATATGTCATCAGGGGAGAGTAGCATATCAAGGCTTGTACCTGGACGTGCCCATGGAACCCCTGACAGGCACAGTTCTCGTGTCAATGGCTGGAGGCAGTGAACTGCATACCCTGCCAGGTATGGTCTGCAGCTGTCCAAAAAACACCTGTACAGGGCAGCCACATGGCAGAACTGTGTGCATGCATACTCACACACAATACAAACACACCTAGGGCAATCCCATACCTATACACACATCACAGCAGTCATATCAGTAATTAAAACCCCTCATTCACACACATGGTGTCAAATGTATGGCCCAGTTTAGATCTCTGGCAAACCAACAACACACCCTGTGCATATAATACCTGTGCCACATCCCTTTCATCCATAACATCAATGCAGGGACAGGCTAATATGGTTCTGATGTACACGGTGTCTGTACTACAGTGTACCAATGTACTGCTGTGCAACATGTCATCAGCAGTAACATTTAATGCTTACATGTCAGGTAGTGTAGCTGTCCAGCCATGATGCATTATAGCTGTTAGTAACACTGAGTGATTGTGGTCTCCATAATGTTATCCATTTGTGTTGTAGGTGTCCATGTGTCAGCAGAAGAATGGTCTGCTGTCATATCTCACAAGGGGAATGACACTGTGGTGACACCTTAGCTGTGCCATATCCTGGGTACAGGTGAACACATGTCACAGGTCTGTATAACAGTTACTGCCTGTGCCACATGGCCGATAGGTCTAGCGGTGGTGTATACAGGTGAGTGCATGGTGGCTGTTGTTAGCAGCCCTTCTACAGTGGACAATGATAGTTGTATTGGGTGGTACACACCACATGTTTGTGTATAACACACACACAGGCTTAGGTGTTGATGCACCGCACAGAGAATACTGTACACATGGATGTATACACCTGTGCAAGGAACCCATTGTAGCCGAATTCCACCAAGCCAGACTATGCAGAACACATTGTGGAATAAGCAGTTTGCTAGTTTAATGTCACTGACGATGGTACCGGCAGGGTATATGTCCCCTTCCCCAATGTAGTGCAATCCTCAACACAGTAAACATATGTGTGCTAGTGTGGGTGGCACACCCCTAGCCTTTGGAGGGTGAGAGGTGCTGTAGAACCACAGTGTGATAGACAAATACCTAACCTGTTAACATGAACTGTACAGTATTTCTGCCAGCTACACGGGGGGATACACTCAACAGTAACAGCAATGATGTTGGCTGTGTCAACAACAGCCACACCCAGCTATATATACTAACCCCAGTATTGCTGCACATCTATACAGTGGGGAAGAGGCCATTTACACAGCTAACAGTAGTTGTGATGGAACATATGTCTACAGGAGGATACCTGTGACATGTTAGCATATGACACACAGTTCTAGGACAGATGACCTCCTGTGACATGTATATTCTGCAACCTGAAGTAGATCCCTCCACATACACATACACTCTTACTTGGCAACACTGGGACTAGACCCCCTACCTAGGTATGTAGTGCTACTGATGTGTGTGGCTTTAATTGCATACACCACACAGCTTTTAGGATGAGGTGCGTTCCATGTTACATGCAGAACATCTCCAGGCATGTACAGTATGGTAATGGGGGATGTAATGGTTGTATATGGACAATACATTGTGTGACATACCATCATACACACATTGACAAACACAACAGTCAGACACATCCAAGAGACCTGGGCCTATCAGTGCTAATTACCTTATCAGTGTGTCCAGTGTATTACAGGTAGGTTGCACAGAGCACATGCATAACTGGGCTGGATAGTGTTATCAGTTTTTACCTGTATGGTTGATGGTGACAGTGGTCACCATACAGCGGTACATGGGACATGTACTTGGGATACCATGGTGTAATGACAGTATACCCAGCACCCACACCCCACTGTGGATATTGTATGCACTGGAACCCATGATGACGCTCAGACATATCCACCATCACACATTGTGACCAGGACTGCAATATAACCCCTTGCCCATCCCAAGAGTGCTACTACAGGGATATGCATCTAATGCACATGCACCAGGCATAGTAGAGTGATGTATTGTCATGCCTCTCCTTTGGGCAGCAACATCACTATCCCTAATACTGTGTGGCAATGCTTATTCTAATAGGAGTATGTGGCTTGGAATGCTGTACCCTACATATCTACACACATACACACACTTGCCAGAACTCAGTGGGTATCCTATGCCTATCAACCCATTTGTACAACAGTGTTGTGCTGGTACTGCAAGGCCCAGGTAGCCCTTAGGGAGAAGAGCATAACAAGGTACACGTAATGTCCGGTACAGCAGCAGCCACATCTAACTATGGCAATGGGTGGTGCAGTGGGTGTGAAGGGCCTCAGGGTATTTACTACAGGTCTACTAACACACAGACACTGACATTCTCAGTAATGCACACATACACAATTGTCAGTACTGGGGTGTATCAGTGCAGGTGTTCATAGGCTATTTTCCATGCAGAGATGGGAAGTGTAGGGGATGTGTGCACAGAGTTATCATGCCACCTGCCATGTGCCAGCAGGCCATCTATCAACAGAAACCACTGTGGTGACCCTCAGGGTGAGAGTGACATGCATCAGAAAATCCTCTGGGTGCCTCCAGCAGAGGGCCGGTGAGGTGCTCCAGTTGACATGTATGCAACATGTATTACATAACATGGTTAGTCGGTCTTGGAGACCTGTACCCAAGCATGTTCTGTTGACTGTGGTAGTGTAGTTGAGGTATCCATGACATGTGGTGCATACAGGGTGTTGAGTCCTATCTGTGCCATTTATAACACAACTGGGCAGAAATGTCAGTGTCAGTCAAGCACAGATTGCCTGTATGCATCCATGATGGATACCCAATATCTACACATCTGTACAGGGACTGACAGACATCAGCTCGTCAACTAGCTATGCAGTGGGATGAATGTGTTGACAGACAGAGGTCTGACACAGATAGGTATGCCATTACTACATGATGGCAGCCCTCACTGACATGTGCTACACAGACAGTAGTCCACAATTATTTTCCACATGCCAGATCATTATCCAGTAGAAAATATATAATGTGACACAGCTCACACACCAGGAGCATGACAGTGAGGACTCAGAGTCCATCTATGCATGCAGGGGTGTTTGTTTCCAGTACTACAATTAGCAATCTACTCTTGCTTGGGAAAGCACCATCAACAGTAGTAATGTAATGATACACTACATGCCAGTGTGACTGCATATAACCTGGGATACTACCCTTGTATGCAACATATTCACATGGATAAGAGTGTTGTACAAGTCATATATACCCAAGTTGTCCCAGACAGGAGACTCAAACCCCTTGCTATTGTAATGACAGCACACAGAAGCATGTTATGTACATGGCATTACATACACTTATTACAGAGGTCATTACCCTGCTATGTTATCAGACTGGGATTTGAGCACTAGTTACCAGAACTGAGCTATGCTTAGCAGGTGTCAGCATTGCTGCAATATAACAGCTAAGCACATTTGCGCACTGGTAAGCGAAGCCTACATAGTGTAAGCACCCGTACATTTAACCGTACCTTAACACCGCTTAGCTTCACGCAAACCCGCTTAAAGCTTCCCAACACTGCCTTAACCACTCTGTATCCAACAGCCCTTGTTCTGCCCAGCAACAAAATAAACAGCAGGTCTTGAACCTAGGACCCTGTACACTACAGTCACAACAGTTAACCACTACTCCATGACAGCTGTGAAAACAGTTGTTGTTTTTCCAATATATCTATCAGTACACATATTGAATAGTATTAAACAACTGCTGTTCTACAATTGTGTAGTACTTGTTAGTAATATTACTGGTGATATTACTGTTGCATCACATATATTGTTATATCTAAATATACACATATCAGATACATACGGTGTGATACATTCGGGAAGGTATACACAACAGTAATGTTTACACATGATATGGGTATATACATATACATATGTAGGTATATGTACATACACACACACACACATATATATATATATATATATATATATATATATATATATACATTTATATACATCTGTATAGTGCATCATATACATGACCATATATAGATCTGTGTGTGCGTGTGTGTGTATATATATATATATATATATATATATATATATATATATGTATGGGTCTACTTCACATGGTCGACAGTTCATTTGATCGACTTTTATTTGGTCGACAGTTCATTTGATCGACAAGCAGTTTTATGTGGGGGGCGAAATGTGGGGGGCTGTGCCCCCCACACCCCCCTAACTATATATATCAACTCCAGGGTCGCACAACATTGGGGAGGGGGGCAAATCTGCCTGTCGACCATATGAATTGTCGACCAAATAAATGTCGATCAAATGAACTGTCGACCATGTGACGAGGACCCATATATATATATATATATATATATATATATATATATATATATGTGTATGTATGTATGTGTGTACATCATATACCAATATATATGTAGATATCTACAACTATATGTGCATATATTATCTATATATCTGTATATGTGTAGACATATATAGATGTACACATATATATCCATATATGTATGTAGATATGTATATCGGTATAATATATATAGATATAGATATATATATGGGTCTACTTCACATGGTCAACAGTTCATTTGATCGACAAGCAGTTTTATGTGGGGGGCGAAGCCACCCACACCCCCCCAATGTGGGGGGGCTGTGCCCCCTACACCCCCCTAATTATATATATCAACTCCAGGGTCGCACAACATTGGGGAGGGGGCAAATCTGCCTGTCGACCATATGAATTGTTGACCAAATAAATGTCGATCAAATGAACTGTCGACCAGGTGAAGGGGACCCATACATATATTATATATATATATATATATATATATATATATATATATATATATACATATATACATATATATACACACACACATACATACATACACACACAAATGCTTACCGTATATCCAGAACACGGAATGGAGTCAAACCTCAGTACCAATAGTCTCAACCTCTTAGTGCAAGGGGATGTCATGTATGTATTGCAGGTATATATGCAGACTGTTGCTACTGTAACAGATGTGTGTGGGAGGTCACATCTGCTATTGACATGTACGCCATCCGTTACGGACAGACATCCTAAGGTCATCGTAGTACAGTACCACTGATATCACAGTAATGATCCTGTGGACTACAGCAGAGATATGACCAATAAATGTGGACAGTCTGTCACGCTCTGGTCAGTCCACAGGTATACACAGATCCCCTTAGTGCAAGACATGTGGACCAAGCCTGACAATGTGGATGTTAACAGCCATGTACATGGGTATACCACGTAAATACTGGACTACATACGCCCACACAGTTTATGCATTCACACACTCCTGTCTTTCCTGACACATAATAACCGGTGGTGCATTGTTCACATGGCCACAAACTACCCACTAGTTAGTGACATACATCTGTACAGCATCCTGTTGTTTTGTCAGAAATACATGGCAGTTATGGTGGTCCGGCAGCAGTACATCTGGCAAATATCTAGACATAACATCACACTAGGTAATTACACTAAGCTGCTAGGCATGTAACAAAGCACTGTACAAACTACAGGCAGACTGCCACAACACTAGCCTACATTTCTTATGGGAGAATACAAATGTACCTGCAAATATAGCCAGCTCAACAGGCATGTCACAGCACAGAATAACAGACACCTGTGTGGAAATGCATACCCACAACCAATGTGAACACAGCCACATATTGTAAGCAAGCTTAATATTACAGTATATGGAATGTCTGATCAACACCATTCTCATATATGCCACTCACACACTAACCCTACATATACTGGGCCATGACACAGTGTGGTCCGATGCCGGTCTGTGGTATGGGACATGTGTGTGTTTGGCCCTACAAACATGTAAGCTGATAGGGTACCATACACTGGAGCAGCATGTAACATCAGATAGAACAGGACCAAGAACAATGACATCTACCACAGTCTGTACACAGGCCAAGGTACATATTTGCAATACACATACTGTCGACAATCACCATAAGTACACAGACCTCACTACTCTACACACAACCACAGAATGCCCAGGTTATATCCTCAAATATAACCCCTACTATACAGAACATCTCTAGCAGTCTGATATCTGACTGGCTTGTTATCAGGTATGATGTCAATAAATAATGGTGTACAGTACATACGCACATCTTACTGCATGACATATGTACAAAGGGTGACAGTTGTGGCTGGAGGCACAAACACTGGGCCAATATTGGCATGTTCCTGTGATAACCTCATACATTTACTGTTGTAACAGGGTTTGTTGTGACATATGTCCTATGAGGGATATGAAGTCAGTAACTCTCATGGCTGTCACCATGTACTGACTGCAATCCTCAGACTATCCAAACAAACTGGAAGCGAAATGAAGGATAAACTTCAAAGTTTTATTATAAATCAATTAAATCCACAGCAAACCACACTTTTGACAAAACCATGAACGCCTTCTCAACCTAAGCGTTTTCGTCACGAATGGACTTCATCAGATAAAAACAGTCATCTTTGGTTAACCTTTTAAATAAATTTAAAAAAACCAAAGAACCAATCATATTTATGTATTCTAAATTAAGCCTTCAAATCACATCAATTAATTTATTAAATATATACACCATTTAATGAATGCTCTTCCTAAATAAATACGTATATTTCAATAAGCAATAAATAAACAAGTACTTCCCAATAAATTTATAAAATATGTTAAAAACTTTTATATATTTAAAACTTCTTATAAAAATATATAAATATATAAATAAATAGTTAAAAGCGAAATGAAATAAATGAAATAAAATTTCATCAATGCAAACCTATATACTTTGTGTGATAGTGAATTTGTGTAGACAATGGTGCCATCTGCTGGTTACCTGGGTTATTACACTTTTCTATTCATATTTTTTCAGCCCTTATTTTCAAAAGGGGCTGAATAGATATATACTCATTTAAACCCGGTTTCCTATTTGCCTCTAAGGCCACTTGCCACCACAATTCTCTGTAGGCTATTAATTCTTCAAAGGGGCCCCCTCTATTGTCACTTACTATTTGGTCCAAAACAAAAAATTGGAATTTGGACCCTACACAAACCTTAGAATGCCTAAAAATCGCATTTGTTTCCTTTTCCTTCTTGACATCGTACATGTGTTCATATATTCTTCTTTTAAGTGACCTTTCCGTCTTTCCAACATAAAAAGACGGACATACCACACATGTAGCCAAATAAACGAGCCCCCTTGATTCACAATTATAATATGCCTTGCTTTTTAACCATCTTTTTCTCCCTTCCAAAAATATTTTTTCTTTATTCAAAATATGATCACATTGCCTGCACCTACCACATTTGAAAGTTCCAGTTTTTACCCTACCTCTTATTTCTTTATTTTTTTCGGTGTCAGTATTGTTTTCTAAACATCCTTTTATACTAATAGTGTTTTTAAATATAACTTTAGGCATATGGATGGAAAACCCTTCTAAATCCGTAAAATTTTTAAATCTCTCCCATTCTCTATGAAATATAGTCTTTACTTTCTTGTTTAATAAATTGTATTCAAGAATAAGTGATTGTTGAAAATTTTCATTTTCCTTTTCTTCTACCACTTTCACTACATTATTCAACCCAAGTATAGGTCTAAATCTGTCCCTTCTACCATTTTCTACCTCAGTTCTTAAACTTTGAATAAATTCACTTGGGTATGCTCTCTCGAGAAACATTTTTTGTAACAAATCACACTCAATTACAAATTTGTCATCTTTGCTGGTCATTCTCGACCCTCTTACAAACTGCCCTTTCACTAAATTCTTTTTACAATACAACGGATGGGCGCTATTAAAATGTAAAAAAGAATTTACATAGGTGGGTTTCCTATAAACACTTGTTTGGAAAGTTTTGTTTTCTAAGGTTATTTCTACATCTAAATATGGAATACTAGTCTTTGAATAATGATATGTAAACTTTAAAAATTTTGAAGTTTCTTCCATGTATTTAATGAATTCATCCAATATATCTATACCCCCTATCCAAAATATAATGATGTCGTCAAGAAATCTTTTATAAAGTGTCCAATATTTCTCATATTTTGATCCCAAAATGTATTTCTTTTCCCAATTAGCTAAAACTAGGTTCGCAAAGGTAGGTGCACAGGCAGCACCCATTGCTACACCTTGCACCTGCCTAAAATATTCTCCATTAAATAGGAAAAAATTGTTTTTCAGTACCAGGTCCATTAACCCTGTGCACACTACCTTTTCTTCGTGGGTCAGTCTACTATCCGCAAAAATTTCTTCTTCAAACATCGTAATACCAGCTTCATATGGTATAGAACCAAACAAGTCGATAATGTCTATGGTGACAAAAGTTAATTCTTCATGATACAAATTAATGTTCAAAATACCCAAAAGGTCCCAAGAATCTTTCAAAATGGTTTCCTTTTCTATCCAAATGTGCTTGGTCTTGACATCCACATATTTAGCTAGAGAATTTGTTTTTGACCCACCCGCTGAGACAATAGGTCTCAGCGGTGGGTCCGAGCTATTTTTGTGGATTTTCGGGATACCAAATATAATTAGAAGTTATGTACTCACCATAACGTTCCATCTGAGTAGGTGTATTCATTTGTCTGCAACCTGTGGGTTATGGATCCGATATCGGATCCGAACCGGCATGGTTTTCCAGCTATGGATCCAAGCTCTCAGCTCCTCCCCTCACCCATAATGCCCTGCTCTACCCTCATGACCTCAGATCGAGTTTGCCAAAGCAACAACACCCTAAAAAGGGTAACATAGAATATGCAGGAAACTGAAAGGCCAGGGGGATAGGAGGGCGGGATGGTTGCAGACAAATGAATACACCTACTCAGATGGAACGCTATGGTGAGTACATAACTAGTAAATCTGAAGTAGGAAATTCATTTGTCTGCAACCTGTGGGACAGAGTCCCCAGCTACCTGAATCTTGGGCGGCCATCATGGAAGGATATTCCGGAGCACCGGAGCCAAAGGATGCTCTACCCCTAGATGCAAGATCCAACTTATAGTGGGAAATAAACGTATGAGATGAAGCCCACGTGGCTGCTGCACAAATATCATCTAGAGGAATCCTAGCCTTGAAGGCTGCTGAGGTAGATACTGACCGGGTTGAATGGGCATGAACACCCTCCGGTGCGGGCCTTCCTGAAGCTTGATAAGCCAATAAAATGCACTGTGAAATCCAGCGGACAGAGAAACTTTAGAGATTGGCTTGCCCAAATTGAATTTTGCAAAGGAAATAAACAGCTGGTCGGATTGCCTATGACCAGCTGTCCTGCTCAGATAAAATCTAATTTGCCTGTGAACATCTAGTGAATGAAGCTTATATTCACCTTTGTTTTCATATTTAGGGAAGAAAACAGGGAGGTTAATGGATTGATTGATGTTTGCTTCAGAAGCGATTTTAGGAAGAAAGGACGGGTTGGTCCTGAGGGAGACACGGTCCGGATGAAATACCAAGTAAGGAGGTTTAGCTGATAATGCTTGAAGTTCAGAAACTCTCTTGGCTGATGTAATGGCTACCAAAAGGCTGTCTTGTAGGACAAGAATTTGAGATCCACCGTCAGCTGGCTCGAAGGAGGGCGGTCAAGGCCTGTAGGACCAGAGAAAGGTCCCAAGGAGGAACTGCTTGTTTTATAGGGGGCCTGAGAAGAAAAGTACCTTTAAGAAAAATTTTACACAACTTGGCTGACATAAGAGGATTAGAGTCATGGCCAATGTGATAGTGAGAAATTGCCGCCAGTTGTACTTTGACTGTGGAACTGCTGGCACCATCGTTAAAGAGAGTGGTTAGAAAGTCAAGCACTAAAGGAAGAGGAACCGTGAAGGGATTCAGGCCTTGCCGCTCCGCCACAAAGAGAAACGCTTCCACTTGCTTCGTAAACCTTTCTAGTGGATGGTTTATGAGCTGCCACCAAAATTGCCTTAACCGGTGACGAAATACCGGGAGTCCTTATCAAGAGTGGAACTGCAGCAGCCAAGCGGTCAGCTTCAGGTTGTCCAGATTCGGAGGAGGAATGCAGGATGGATGGGATATCAGATCCGGGATGGGATCTAGAATCCAAGGAGGATTCACCGAGTGAGACCTTAGGAAGGGGAACCAGATCTGTTGAGGCCAGAATGGAGCAATGAGAATCATTCTGCAACCCACCAGAGAGGCTTTCTGAAGAACTTGGAGCATCAGAGGCAAGGGTGGACAGGCATACAGAAGACCGGGTGGCCAAGCATGCACCAGAGCGTCTCTTGGGGTACCTCCGGGAGGAGGTATTAGAGCGAAAAAACTGTCGCACTTGGTGTTTGAGGGAGAAGTAAAAAGATCGCATGAAGGGGTTCCCCACCGTGCGAATATGCGTTCCGCTACTTGACAATTGAGAGACCACTCGTAAGGGGTCAGAATGGTGCGACTGAGCTTGTCCGCTAGGATGTTGGACCGACCCAGAATGCGCGTTGCTATTAGAAAGCGATTGGTGGAGATTGCCCATTCCCAAACTCTCATGGCCTCTCGACAAAGAGGGTAAGACCTTGTTCCCCCTTGCTTGTTGATGTACCAGACAACAGACATGTTGTCCGATTGAATCGCAATTGTTCCCAAGGGAAGAAAGTCCTGAAGTGCTAGCAACGCTAAGAGCACTGCTCTCATCTCTAGAACATTGATATGCAGTAAGGTCTCTGAATCGCTCCACGTGCCTTGGACGGTCCGGCCCAAAGTGCCCCCACCCGAGGCGGGAGGCGTCCGTGGTCACCGTGGCGAGAGGGGAGAAGCACAAAATGGGCGGCCTTTGTGGAGATCCGGGAGTGGAGCCACCACAAGAGGGACCGCTTGCAAGCCTTGCTGATCGCTATGGGATGATGCATGGGAGAGCAAGGTATGACCACTGTACTAAGAGCGTCCACTGTAGAATGCATATTGAGCCTGGCAAGAGGAAGAAGTGCTATAGCCGATGCCATGGACCCTAGAGCCCTCAGGACCAACTCCGCTGGAACAGAACTTGAATGGAGAATGGCCGCACCTGGAGCTGCAGATTTAGAACTCTGTCCGCAGTGAGGAAGGCTCGTAAACTCCTTGTGTCTAGCCTGACCCCTATAAAATCTAAGAGCTGTGTGGGCCAGGTTGGATTTCTTTGTATTTATTGTGATGCCCAGAAAGGGAGCAAGATGGAGAAAGGAGTCTCGCCAATAGAAGTAGATGCCTTGTTGGGGCGGTAAGAAGCCAGTCGTCCAGGTAGGGAAAGACCTGCACCCCTGAAGCCTCAGGTGGGCCGCTACCACTGCTAATACTTTGGTGAACACCCTGGGGCTGTGGTGAGACCAAAGGGAAGGACCCGAACTGCTAGTGACTGGCTCCCAGCCGAAGCGGAGAAACCTCCTGGAGCGCCTGTCCATCAGGATGTGGTAGTACGCGTCCTTGAGGTCTATCGAGCACATCCAGTGATTTTCTCCCAGAAGGGGAGAATAGATTGTAGAGTGACCATTCGGAATTTTTCTTTGGGGACTGCCAGATTCAAGAGAGAGAGGTCTAGGATTGGTCTTAGTTCCCCGTCTTTTTGGCACTAAAAGAATCTGGAGTAGAACCCTGATCCGATCTGGTCTGGGGAACGGGCTGGATGGCTCTTTTCTTTAGCAGATGGCCAATTTCTGCCAAAGCGGCCTCCCGCTGACCGGGTGGGACGCCTGGGAGGACTTCAACTTTGGAAGGTGTAGGAAAGGAATGCGATATCCCCTGGATATGATTTGGAGAACCCAGCGGTCCAATGTTATGGACTCCCATGCCGCTAGGTGCCCCGAAAAACGCCCCCCGACTGCCTCCAGAGTAGAGCAGTCGGGCAACCCCTCAGGGTTGCTGCGCGGGCCGGTCAGAGAAAGGTTCCCTGGACCCAAGTTTCTGGGAGCCCCTCTGCCTCTAGGGCGGCGTCCTCCCTGTCCTCCTCTGCCACGGAAGGACTGGTTGTCCGGAGCAGGCTGGGACTGCTGCGACTTCCGGAACCACATCTTCTTCTGACCCTTTTGGTTCCTAGAATAGGGCCTCTGGGGTGCAGAGAAGCGGATTCCGACGGCAGACAGCGTCTTCCGTCCTTTCGCTCTGGGTCAACGCCTCGAACGGTCTTGCCAAACAGAGCAGAACCATCAAAGGCGTCGCAAACGACGCTTTGAAGGGCTCAGAAAAATGCAGTGACGGAGCCAGGCCTGACGCCTAGTGACCAGTCCTGTCCCGCAGCTCTAGCGGCGCCTTCCGTTGCATGGGAGAGTAGCCGCATAGAAGTATTTGTAACTGACCTAAGAGTGGCCATACGGGTGGAGTGCAGAACTCTGTCCTCCTCCGAAATGGACTCTGGGGGGGATGCAGCGTATTCCTTAATAAGATCTCGCTGCATCCTAATGACATGTGCCAAATAGTTCAGCGCCTTACCGAGAAGGTCGCCGAACTGAACATCCGCTTCCCCAAGCGGTCCATCATCCGAGACTCCTTGCTCGGTGGGTGGACTGAGGGACTCTCCTGAGCCAGTTCCCTCTTTGTGGCCGCCGCCGTCAACATGGCATCTACCGGAGGCCCCTTACTCCAATGGGCCCGGTCGGATGGCGGACTAAGGATCCTATCCGGTCTTTTGGGAATTGGCTCCACGGTGTCCGGTTCCTTCCACGCCCTGGTGGTAATAAGGTCCACCAGGGGTCGGCAGGGGGAGACCCAAGAGGTAGAGGGGGGGGTTTCAAATGCCTCCAAGAACAGGGACTGGTCCGAGGAAGACTTGGGGCAGACCACCCCCTTATACGGAGTATTTCCATGATGTCTCCAAAGGAGACATCCTCGGGGTGACCGTGGGGAGCCTTCCCTTCCTCCAAGTCCGTGTCTTCTGTGAGTGACTCGGGAGTCAATGTGCCTCCTTTTGCACGTATGCTTGAGGGACCTCCTCTGGGGGCTGTCAGAGGAGTCCTCGCAGCAATTTGCTCCATAGGAGCAACTTGGGGCACAGAAACGGGCTGTCCCAGGGGCCGGATGGTGGAAGCCTGGCCCAGTGCAGAGGGAGCGGGACGGAGCCGAACAAGTGCCGGGGTCCGAGACCCTCAACAGAGCCCTCTCCACTACATCAAAAGCCGGAGGGGAGCCACCTCGACCAAAGGATCTGACAATCGGCTCCCTCGGATCCGAAGAGTGGACCGGAGCCGGCGCCGCCGGATCCGGCGACAGTACGCCCGACACAGACGGGCGCCAAGGAGCACTGATCCCCGGATCCGAGGCTCGGATCCAGGCTCCGAGAGGTCGGATCCGACGCACTCGAGGGCAGGGTCGGATCCGGTACCAGTACTATCGGCGCCGACCCACCCCGCCCGGCTGCTCGGCTCCAGCTGCTCGAACCCGGATAGCGGGTCGGAGAAGGAGCAATAGGCTTAAAAAGGGTGTTGAGCTCCCCGAGGGGAGGCAAGAGCACTCCCATCTGCATCTGGGCCTGGATGAACCTTCTCATCATCCGGTCCAGATCAGCATCAGAAAGGTTATGAGTAGATCTCGACGAGGCTACCGAGGTAGGCCTGGAGTGCCTCCTCGATAGCCTCGACGGATCGGGTCTCCTCCTCCTCAGGACCCGTGAAAAGCACACAGGGGACCGGAGCCGAGAAGGAGGAGACCGAATCGACAGGAGCCGGGAGAAGCCGCTTGGCTGGCGGGGCCGAAACAGAGGTCTCGCCCGCCGTGGTGCTTCTCCTCCGTCCTGTTCTAGCATCCCTCTCCTCTCCAGAAACGGGAGGTTGAGTCCCAGGAGCAGGAGGGTGCCACAGGGGGAACAACCGTAGCCACAGCTGTTCCCGAAGGAGCGGAGGCCGGAGCCGAGTCTGGCGGTATAAGACCCGCCAAGACAAGCTTGGACCTCCGCTCCCTCAGTGCCCTGGGGTTGAACCCTGCACAAATGGAACAACCAGATGTGAGGTGTTCAACCCCGAGACACTTAACACACCGAGTGTGGCCATCAGCCGGGGAGAGCTTATGGCCACACTCGGAGCATTTTGAGAAAATAGATTTAGGCTGATCAGCCATAATCTATAAAGCTACTAAAAGTAACTTAAACAAAAAGACACACAGGCCCAACACACACACTCTACGCAACAGCGAGGGGAGGGAAAAAAATTACTTAATTTAACTCAAAATAAAACTATCAAAGAGGGAAACCTAAACTTTCACACAGAAATACACAAAAAACTTTAAATTTTCTGTCTTAACAGGTAATAAATCACCACTTAGCTGAGAGCTATGAATACCAATCCAGTCACCAGCGCGGCAAACGAGATCTGAGGTCATGAGGGTAGAGCAGGGCATTATGGGTGAGGGGAGGAGCTGAGAGCTTGGATCCATAGCTGGAAAACCATGCCGGTTCGGATCCGATATCGGATCCATAACCCACAGGTTGCAGACAAATGAATATCCTACTTCAGATCTGGTATTTTGGGTTTAGTTTTTTCAAAAAAGTTAAAGTCTTAATATTAATAAGCTCTTCATTCATCATGTCTTCCAAAATACCATCAATTTTGTAATAAGCCATATTAATTTCATTTCTAGAGACCTCACTATATTTTGTTTCATTCCTTAATATTTCGTTCATTTTGCCTTCATATACAATCATATCCATCACAACCACTCCACCCCCCTTATCGGGTTTCATGACCCTAATATTTTTATTAGTTTTTAGTTCTTCCAAGGTTAACTGTTCCTGGGGATGGAGGTTGTTGTGAATTTTGCTATTTCTCATATTTTTCTCCTTTCTTCTAATTTCTCTTTCCATGATATTTTCAAAATTCTTAAGTTGCTTATGTATAACTGGATTAAAAATAGATTTCTTCATTAATAAATTTTCATTTATGACATTCCTATTTCTTTTCACCTCAACATCCATACCTTCTTTATGAAACAGCAACTGCAAATTCATCTTCCTAATAAACAGTTTCATATCAATAAGAGTTTGTGTAGAATTACCTTTTACTAATGGTATGAACTTAAAACCCTTTTCCAGTAGTTTAAAGTGCTGAACATATCAAATTACTAAAATTGTAAATAGTTAATCCTCCTAAAGTATATTTATTCTCATTTTCCTCTATAATGTGATTCAATGTGTCCTCTGTTGGGTGGGGGGTCCTTATTGTCTGTATTTCCCCCTCCCCCTTCTCCCCCCCCCCCGTTGTTGAAAATTTCCTTGCTGTCTTCTTTCCTGCCATTTCTCACTCTCTGGTCTATCTAGTGGAGGAAATTCAGCATCATATTCATTTTCCATCCATTCTCCTTTTTCCTCATAATTTATATTTTTTCTAAGGGCTTTTTGTAATTGTAATTGTTGTATTGTTTGTAGTTATCGTACTGATACCTATAACCCGTCGGTTTGGGGTAACTAACCTGGTTGTTATATTCCTGGATATCCCTTTTTAATTTATCCATTTTCCTATTCACTAAAAGTTTACATTTATCATCTATTTCGTCTTTCATTTTAAAATATTCCTGCCTTTCTTCTCTAATTTGAAAAATCAAATCTTCTTTAATACACAAGTCCAAAGATTCTATCTGTGTTTGAAGGCTTTCTAAATTTCTGTTATTTTCTTTGACTATCAATCTAACAATGTCTAATCCACATTTATTAAACACCACTATCAAATCCTTATGAAATTCTGATCCAATCTGTACATTGTTAGGATATTTCCAAGTTCTCAGTCCCTTAGGGACAATATCACGCTTTAAACATTCATTAAGATATGCGTTTTCAATCATTATAGTTTTGTATTTATGCATAAGTTTAAACATGTCATTCAATTTTTTACTGTAAGAATCATTATTATTACTTCTATTTTGCTGTCTGGTAACATTAGAACTGAAAGATTATTGCATTTTCAACCAGTCCTTCATATCCATAGACTTATCGTGGTTAACAGCACCTGAACCATTCTGTTGCCTTTGACTCGGTTGTTTGTCAAAGAAATGAACAGAGTTCTCTCCATTGTCCATAAAAATCGCTGGTGTGTCTGCAGGGTTGAAGCGGCTACCATTCGGTTCTTCCCCTTCATCATACGCTCCTTCAGTGCCACATAATTCCCTTTTACGTTTACTTTTGTGACAATACACTTCTTTCTCCTCTCGTGCACACCGCTTACTTGTCCCCTCTGCTTCCTTCCTGATCAGGGTTTCGCATAGGGGAGTAAGAAGATCTACCAGCTGAGTTAGTTGTCCGATAAGCCTCTTCAATTGGCCAACGTCATTGGAACCTCCGTTCCTTTCCTTCCCTTCCACTTCCATGGCAAAACGAAACAAACCAAGAAAAAAACGCCAAAACTGCAGTTGCCAAACCCCACGTACCAACCAAACAAACTGGAAGCGAAATGAAGGATAAACTTCAAAGTTTTATTATAAATCAATTAAATACACAGCAAACCACACTTTTGACAAAACCATGAACACCTTCTCAACCTAAGCGTTTTCGTCACAAATGGACTTCATCAGATAAAAACAGTCATCTCTGGTTAACCTTTTAAATAAATTTAAAAAACCAAAGAACCAATCATATTTATGTATTCTAAATTAAGCCTTCAAATCACATCAATTAATTTATTAAATATATACACCATTTAATGAATGCTCTTCCTAAATAAATACGTATATTTCAATAAGCAATAAACAAACAAGTACTTCCCAATAAATTTATAAAATATGTTAAAAACTTTTATATATTTAAAACTTCTTATAAAAATATATAAATATATAAATAAATAGGTAAAAGCAAAATGAAATAAATGAAATAAAATTTCATCAATGCAAACCTATATACTTTGTGTGATAGTGAATTTGTGTAGACAATGGTGCCATCTGCTGGTTACCTGGGTTATTACACTTTTCTATTCATATTTTTTCAGCCCTTATTTTCAAAAGGGGCTGAATAGATATATACTCCTTTTAACCCGGTTTCCTATTTGCCTCTAAGGCCACTTGCCACCACAATTCTCTGTAGGCTAATAATTCTTCAAAGGGGCCCTCTCTATTGTCACTATTTGGTCCAAAACAAAAAATTGGAATTTGGACCCTACACAAACCTTAGAATGCCTAAATGTCTCTAGAAATGAAATTAATATGGCTTATTACAAAATTGATGGTATTTTGGAAGACATGATGAATGAAGAGCTTATTAATATTAAGACTTTAACTTTTTTGAAAAAAACTAAACCCAAAATACCAGTTATATTTGGTATCCCGAAAATCCACAAAAATAGCTCGGACCCACCGCTGAGACCTATTGTCTCAGCGGGTGGGTCAAAAACAAATTCTCTAGCTAAATATGTGGATGTCAAGACCAAGCACATTTGGATAGAGAAGGAAACCATTTTGAAAGATTCTTGGGACCTTTTGGGTATTTTGAACATTAATTTGTATCATGAAGAATTAACTTTTGCCACCATAGACATTATCGACTTGTTTGGTTCTATACCATATGAAGCTGGTATTACGATGTTTGAAGAAGAAATTTTTGCGGATAGTAGACTGACCCACGAAGAAAAGGTAGTGTGCACAGGGTTAATGGACCTGGTACTGAAAAACAATTTTTTCCTATTTAATGGAGAATATTTTAGGCAGGTGCAAGGTGTAGCAATGGGTGCTGCCTGTGCACCTACCTTTGCGAACCTAGTTTTAGCTAATTGGGAAAAGAAATACATTTTGGGATCAAAATATGAGAAATATTGGACACTTTATAAAAGATTTCTTGACGACATCATTATATTTTGGATAGGGGGTATAGATATATTGGATGACTTCATTAAATACATGGAAGAAACTTCAAAATTTTTAAAGTTTACATATCATTATTCAAAGACTAGTATTCCATATTTAGATGTAGAAATAACCATAGAAAACAAAACTTTCCAAACAAGTGTTTATAGGAAACCCACCTATGTAAATTCTTTTTTACATTTTAATAGCGCCCATCCGTTGTATTGTAAAAATAATTTAGTGAAAGGGCAGTTTGTAAGAGGGTCGAGAATGACCAGCAAAGATGACAAATTTGTAATTGAGTGTGATTTGTTACAAAAAATGTTTCTCGAGAGAGCATACCCAAGTGAATTTATTCAAAGTTTAAGAACTGAGGTAGAAAATGGTAGAAGGGACAGATTTAGACCTATACTTGGGTTGAATAATGTAGTGAAAGTGGTAGAAAAGGAAAATAAACATTTTCAGCAATCACTTATTCTTGAATACAATTTATTAAACAAGAAAGTAAAGACTATATTTCATAGAGAATGGGAGAGATTTAAAAATTTTACGGATTTAGAAGGGTTTTCCATCCATATGCCTAAAGTTATATTTAAAAACACTATTAGTATAAAAGGATGTTTAGAAAACAATACTGACACCGAAAAAAATAAAGAAATAAGAGGTAGGGTAAAAACTGGAACTTTCAAATGTGGTAGGTGTAGGCAATGTGATCATATTTTGAAAAAAGAAAAAATATTTTTGGAAGGGAGAAAAGATGGTTAAAAAGCAAGGCATATTATAATTGTGAATCAAGGGGGCTCGTTTATTTGGCTACATGTGTGGTATGTCCATCTTTTTATGTTGAAAAGACGGAAAGGTCACTTAAAAGAAGAATATATGAACACATGTACGATGTCAAGAAGGAAAAGGAAACAAATGCGATTTTTAGGCATTCTAAGGTTTGTGTAAGGTCCAAATTCCAATTTTTTGTTTTGGACCAAATAGTAAGTGACAATAGAGAGGGCCCCTTTGAAGAATTAATAGCCTACAGAGAATTGTGGTGGCAAGTGGCCTTAGAGGCAAATAGGAAACCGGGTTTAAATGAGTATATCTATTCAGCCCCTTTTGAAAATAAGGGCTGAAAAAATATGAATAGAAAAGTGTAATAACCCAGGTAACCAGCAGATGGCACCATTGTCTACACAAATTCACTATCACACAAAGTATATAGGTTTGCATTGATGAAATTTTATTTCATTTATTTCATTTCGCTTTTAACTATTTATTTATATATTTATATATTTTTATAAGAAGTTTTAAATATATAAAAGTTTTTAACACATTTGATAAATGTATTGGGAAGTACTTGTTTATTTATTGCTTATTGAAATATACGTATTTATTTAGGAAGAGCATTCATTAAATGGTGTATTTATTTAATAAATTAATTGATGTGATTTGAAGGCTTAATTTAGAATACATAAACATGATTGGTTCTTTGTTTTTTAAATTCATTTAAAAGGTTAACTAAAGATGACTGTTTTTATCTGATGAAGTCCATTTGTGACGAAAACGCTTAGGTTGAGAAGGCGTTCATGGTTTTGTCAAAAGTGTGGTTTGCTGTGGATTCAATTGATTTATAACAAAACTTTGAAAACCATCCTTCATTTCGCTTCCAGTTTGTTTGGTTGGTACGTGGGGTTTGGCAACTCCAATTTTGGCGTTTAATCCTCAGACTATGCTTCTGCAGTTCTAAGACAGATGATCTGTGAGTAACACAAGACATATAAGACTCCAAACACTGGCCAGTCTGCAGATAACCCTACAGGTGGGAGTTTCCTTAAACACATAACACTGTCATGACAGGTATTAAATCATGTAGACCAGCCATATCCACACAAACCCTGTTAAACCAACATTACTTCAGATGAAGAAGAGTAATACTTACATTCTGTTTGTTGGCCTGTCTCCACAGTGTATGTTATTAGAGGTATATCCCACTATCATCTGTGATGCTGTTTGCCAAACACCGACATGATGTCCTGCTCACAGTGAATGAAAAGGGCCAACACCCACATGATGTTCCTAGTTACAGGAGTGTGTTTCCATGCAATTGGCTATGGGAATGTTACCACAGCTGTTCCACATGCAATCAGATAGTGGGGGACTGCAATTTGTGCACAGGCCATCAGCTGATCATGAGCATCATTTACAAAACTCAAGCTGCTGCCTAAGCAAAGCAGGTGTACTTCGCCACATCCACCTGAGAGGGAGTGAGAGAGTAAAACCTAAGCATGTTTGTGTCACACACTTACCAGTACAGGGTTACAAACACCTGCCTATGTATTGCTATCACATGTCTATGCAGTTATTGCATGTGCCACAGACCTTACATGTTGGGGAGCTGTCCAAAGGTATATTCAATGGTAAGTGACATCAGCAACAGTGATAAAGGAGGGATAAGGGAGGTATAGTAAATGTGCCTGTCCACAAGAAAAGATGTCAAGGTCAACACAGCCACACTCTCTTAGGGACTCACACACATTATCACAGTTGGTAAGGTCAGGATTAGACTTCCTAACTAGCTAGTTTGCCACAATACAGTAATATGCAGGTATCACATGCACCACAGGAGTTATCAGGATGATATATGGGCAAAGGGTATGTCAAGGTGTCTGACATCAGAAGGCATGATTCAGTAGGCCAATGGGAGGTGTAGTGAGTGTGAATGGCGTCCAAATCATTATGCTCCACGCATACACAGACATAGGTTTGCCAGTATTGACATGCATGGGTGCATTGCTTCACAGGTGTGTAGTGGCTGACTGTGCCAGAAGGCTGTACAAGGCTAGGTAAAGGGTATATCTTGGCATCAAGCCACATGACAATGGTCTGGAGTGTGGCTAAGGGGTGTAGTGTCTGGATTGGCCCACACAGGTGGGTACTGTATTCACCATCCAGTCATCTGGGTTACTACTGTGAGTGGCCAGTGCTGTGCAATGCTTGCCATGTGTTCTATATTCCATAAGATGGACGGTGTCTGGGATGTGCACATGTCCCACATGCATGTTCTGTGACATGTGTAAGTGTACCCGAGATGTCTGGGGCATGTTGTGTAGACAGACTGTTATCAGTTGTGCCATTCTGACCTCATGTGGTGAGAACTGGCAATGCACACCAGGTTGACCCTGCACCTACATTAACAGCATGATACAGGGATTTCCTGGTGTCAGTGGCATCTATCCATACAGGGCATGTGTATAAGGCATGGTATGTCCTTTGTGGGTTACATTTGCTGGCTCTACAGTTGTTGCAGGCATCCAGTGGGGAACATAGCGAAGGAGCACTGTATGCAAAGATTTGCCTATTGTAGGGATGGGACAGGGTGCCATGTCCTCTGTAGTCCACTGCAATCACACCATGGTTACTATACGGGGGCAATATGCAAGGAACTACTAGCATAGTGGCTGTTGCCTAGCCGATTCTGTTTGTATACAAGACATGGGTGGAGAGTGTTCTCTCGGTTAATACAAGGGTTGCCTATATTGTTCCCCAAGCCATGACATCACATGTAGGAGTATGGCTTGTCTAAGCCCAGCCTCTCTGTTTGACATCCATTATCCTTGTAAGGTGGATGTTGTGATATACAATAGGCCCACCATATAAGAAATTTGCAGAAAAACTCACTCCACAATGAGTCCTGTTGTTACACACTCACAGCTACCTCCACACAGGATACAAATGACACACACACACTTCTAATAGTTGCCATATCTGGGATTAGAACTCCTACCTAAACTAGTACATCACACTACAGCATTACGCAGTTATAGCAAGCACCACAGAGCTTACTGGGCTAGTCCTTCCCCAAAGCTGTATTTCAAACTGAATCACATCAGCAGGCTTGCCAAAGTAGGGCAATGGAAGTTGTAGTAACTTTGAATGGCCTTAAAAGTATTGATCCCTACAGACCAACAAATTTTACACTTGCCATGTCTGGGATTGGAACTCCTACCTAACTAGTACATCACACTACAACCTTATGCAGTTATAGTATGCGCCACAGAGCTTACTCGATTAGTCCTTCCACAAAGGTGTATTTCAAAAAGTGAATGACATCAGCAGGCATGCCAAAGCAGGGCAATGGAAGTTGTAGTGACTGTGAATGGCCTCAAAAGCACTGATCCCTACACAGACAAACAAATACACAAAGTTCTACAGTTGCTATGTCTGGGAATACAACTCCTACCTAACTAGTACATCACACTACAACATTATGCAGTTATAGGATGCACCACAGAAATTACTGGGCTACCCCTTCCCCAAAGGTGTATTTCAAAGTGAATGATATCAGCAGGCCTGTCAAAGTAGGGCATTTGAAATTGTAGTGAGTGTGAATGGCATCAAAAGCATTGATCCCTACACAGACAGGCATACACACACACACACACACACACACACACACACACACACACACACACACACACACACACACACACACATACATACACATACACACACACACACTTGCCATGTCTGGGAGCTTATAGGGCTAATCCTTCCCCAAAGGTGTATTTCAAGGTGAAGACATCAGCTGGCTTGCCATAGTAGGGCAATGGGGAATGCAGTGTGTGCACATGGGCCATAACCCATTCATCTGGAAGCAGACAACACTCAGGCACACACAGGTTTATATTGTACAGGTACGTGTATACAACTACTAGAGGACTACTGACTTGTTCATAGGTAAGTACTAGGCTATTTGCCCATGGGCATTTATAAGCCTAGCCACAGAGTGATGGCTTTCGCCTGCCCATTAGATTAGTAACCTGGGCCTCTGTCAACAGGGCTCTTGAAGTGATCCCAGGGTAGAACTTACAATTACCCATCCACTCATCAAGATTTCTCTTGAAGAGGGTCAGAGAGGAGCTCTGTCGAATATGGATTAGGATTCTATTCCAGAGTGAGGGGAGTGGCTGGGACAGGAATCTATCCCTCCAGCATGTCCTGTTTATTGTTGTACATAGGTTCAAGTCACTAGAAGGAGTGGTTCTGAGGGCTCTCATTTTTTTGAGGTGAAGCATGTCCATTAGTTCAGGGTTTGACATGGCCCTATAGGTCAGGCATAGGTCACTTCTGAGTAGACTGCAAGTGACTGAGAAGAGCTGGAGCTTTTTTAGTCATGCTTCATAGGGTAATTGTTTAAGGCCCTTAATCCTCTTAGTGAAATACTTCTGTGGTCTTTCTAGTTGTTGCAGGTGTCTAGTGAGGTACATCCCAAATGGGGCATTGTACTCTATTATGGGCCTAATGAGTGAGAGTAAAGGGGCACAATCACCTCCTTGGATCTGGATGAGAAACCCTTTGTGATCAGGTGTGCCACATAGCCGAAACGGTCAGGAAATCCTTCTATGTGGTTATCAAAGGAGAGCATGCCATCTACTTGGGTACCCAGGTCCCTAATTACTTCTTCTGTACTTGGTGAATTCCCATCTATGTGGTAGTTTGTAGGTACTTTGCTTTTCCCAAATGGGATTACTATGCATTTTTTGGCATTTAGCTTGAGGCCGTGACTTTACACCAGGTGTTTGTCTCTGTGAGACCCTTTTGCAGGATGTCTGCGTCAGCTGGAGAGTCAATTATTGCACCCAATTTACAGTCATTTGCGAACTTGGTTAGCCACAGTCCCTCCGCCTTTGCCTGTACTTCGGAGAAATATATACTGAATGGGAGGGGTCCCAGGACTGAGCCCTGTGGGACTCCGCTTGTGACTGGTTTAGAGTCAGACATGGCGCCCGCCACTCTTACCGTGTGGGTTCTGTCTGAGAGCCAATTGACAACCCATCTCGTGACATGGGGGTTGATATTTAAGCTGGTGAGTCTGTCTATGATTCCTGAGTGTGGGATGGTGTTGAACACCTTAGCGAGGTCCAGATATGCTGTATGGACCTCCTTCCCTTCATCTATGGCCTTGGTGACTGTTTCGAAGAAGTCGACCAAGTTCAGGAGGCAGGATCTGCCTTTAACAAAGCCAAACTAGGTGGGGTCCAGTGTCTGGAGGTTCCCAATGTCCCTGTTAATGAGCTCCATGATAATGCATTCCATGGCTTTGCAGACCAAGCTAGTCAAGCTTATAGGGCGATAGTTCCCAGGGTCAGTTGTGGCACCACCTTTGTGGAGTGGTATGACTGCTGCTGTATGCTATTCTTTGGGTACATAGCCTGTAGCGAGGCTGAGTTTGAATAGTGATTTGAGATGGGGGGGTTAGTTAATTTTGAAGCTCGTGTAAGACACCACTTGGGATAGCATCTAGTCCCATTGATGCTGTGTTTTTGGCCTTTGCAAGGGCTGTCTTTTTACTTGTGTGTCTGAGATATCTGGAGCACCACATTCTTCTGGGATGGGTGCTAGCCCCTTTGGTGGAGGGGGGGGTGAAGTTTGCACTGAACTTGTCAGCCAGGATGTTGGCAATGTCGGTTGGTTCAGTGTATTTATGGCCATTATGCACTAGCTCGGAGCAGATCTGACCGAGTTTGCCCCTAGACTCTTGACATAGTTAAAGAAGGCCTTGTGGTTATCCTTAGAGTCATTGGCTATTTTTCTTTCAAAGTTGGCCTTGGATGATTTAATGAGTGAGCGCAGTTTTTTACTGATGTTAATCAGAGATGCCTTCTTATTTTGGGATTTTGTTCCATCTTGCAGGAGTTTCCTCCTTCTGTTGTAAAGTTTATTTACTCTTTTTTGAGGAGTTGGTCTTGGTTTTACTTGGGATGGCTCCATGCATTCTTGAAGGTGTTCACAGAATGCACTTGTAAAGGATTCTGCAGATGGGTCATCATTTTCCATTTGATTGGGAGCTTTGAAACTTCCCACCTCGGTCTTGAGGAGTGTGAAGTTGGTTTTAGAGAAGTTTTTTACCTTGATTTCCTTGACTGGGGGGGGGGGGTGGAATGTGGATGTCCAGTGTGATTAGTTTGTGATCTGATCTTACCATTGACGAGTTTACCTCAGGTGTGGAACATAGGTTCCCCATGTTGGTGATGACCAGGTCCAGTATACTGTCGCCTCTTGTGGGAGTAGTGACCAGCTGTTCAAGGGCGTTTGAGTTTATAAACTCAAGGAAGCATTGGGCTAGGGCGTTTGAGCTTGAGTAGTTTACCCAGTCAATGTTTGGATAGTTGAAGTCAGCCAGTAGCACGGTGTTGGGTAGAATCGTCATACTTTGTAATGTTCTCAGGAATGCTGCGTGAGGGTCCTGAGACAAGGTGGGAGATCTGTAGCAAGCTATAAATTGAACAGTCAATTTACCCGCTGTCAATTGCACTTGAATGGTCTCAGATTCCGCGTGCTGTGCTACTAACCTGGAGGTGTGGGTGTTCTTGAGGAATATGGACACACCCCCTCCTTTTGTGTTCCGGTCCTGGTTTTGGGACCTAAAGGTATGGTAGGAGTTATAGCCTGGTAGTGCTGGGGTGCTCTCTGGAGCCTTGAACCAGGTTTCTGTCACTCATGTTACACAGTTAGCACAAGCACCACAGACACTATAGTCCTGAGGGATACCAGAGGCAAATGTCTACAGTGACTGACATTTGCACATCATGTGGTTTTAGCAAATTGGAAGTGTGCTGGGTGGGACAGGCCTCATGATGGGAGGCTCTTTGCCACTGTCGCTCTCTTCCACACATCTATGTATGTGTAATTTTGGCCTATTATATAGTGTGTTGCCCTTGGATATATGTGTGTATTCCTATCCAATGTGTGTGCAAAGCATGACTGGTGTGTACTGAGGAGTGTGCACACAAGCATCTGTGACTGTCAGATATGTATAGTCCACTGCTGTTGCCAGACATGGGCTTCATTTCTATAAGTGTGGGAGCATGCCCAGTATGACCTTCTGTACTGAATGTGCGTGTCCATTCCAGGTAGGCTGTACTCCAGTGCAGGGTTTTGTGTTCTACACCTACAGCTAGCAAACAGTTTTGGCGGGATATCTGTAGATCGGTTGACAATATGGGGTTAAAATGGGCAAAGGATAGTGGGTTATTGTAGGTAATTGCGTCTGTGCTGCTTCTGCTACATGGTCTTGGTGTTAACAGAGATATTCAGACATATGTACTGTTTTACACTGTGATGTTTTATGTCATCCAGTTCTATCAGGTATACATATTTGCTTGTAGTAATGTCCTGGGGAACACAGGGTGAATGCAGCTGTGTCCAGTATTGTGGTCTGCAGCCTACATAATTTTGCTCAATAATGCCATTTTGTAGGGGAAGCTGCAGACATTTGCTGCTTAGTCTGTGTAACAGGTTCAGCACCTTGGTACAGTGGTGGCTGAGGATCCCATGCTTGTATATCCATCGACGTGACAGTATGGTCATATTTTGCTGTGGCCATACCTCACAGCTGTACAGATTCACACAGGTTACCCAGAGGCAGGGGTCAATTTTGGACACTACCCCTTCACATTGTGGTTTATGAGCAGTTTGTAGCCACCCATTCCTGTGTTTGCAGGCAGGCATAGTATATGCACACGGCTGAGATTCGGACTTCACACACTCCATGCCACCCATGCTCCTACCCCCCCCCCCATTATTCTATCCTCTTCCAAACATTATGCAAACATCTGATAAGTTCCCTATAGCAATCACTTCATCCCAGCAGTACTTCGGTGTTGGTCCACATTTCATGCAGTAGGACATGGTGGACATGTTACTGGGATTTGTCCACATGGTCTTGCATTTGGGTTCTGTGGACTATGTTATGTTGTTATTTGGGAGTCCATGACATAACGTACATTGGCAGTACGGGTGTGAGACAGGCCTTTGGCAGAGGACTGTAGGCCATTTGGTAGTGATGCAGGCCAGCTGTAGCAGGCCGTTGCATTGTGTCACTCCTACAGTCCCAGACTGCAAGACACTATATTCCACTAGGGTGACAGGGTAGGTGTACAAGGTGTTAATGCCAATACTTTCTGTCATTATTGATCCAGTGTTGTGGATGCTGGCAGGGTGCTGCTTACAGCTAGGGACAGACCTGCATGGGACACCTGTTTTGCATGCTGCATTCTTTGGCTATTGCCATACAGAGGTGGGGGTCATATTGTACTCATTCCCAACAGCAGAGATAAGACCAGAGAGGTACCTGTGGGTGATGGCGGGGTGAGCTGGGTGCATGTGTGCTATGGACACTACTTGCATCTGAATCACAGATATGCATGGGGCATTCCACTTATGCTGGCTTGTGCAGGGACATCAGCTGTTTCTCAATACTTCATACCTGTGACCTTTGTGGTCTGCCAGTGTTTGGCCAGACGACACTGGGATTCCCTACTACAAACCCAACTAATATGCTGCTAACCTGTATGTACAATTCCAAAGGTGTGTCCATTTGGCAGTAACATATTATACACCGTCTGTCTGGGGTACTTCCCCCTGTGTGCTGTTTATGTCTGGGCCCACATTCATGCCATGTCCATCTTTGAGATGGTGACAGATATCGCTTCCAAACATTTACTATGGCTTACTGCTGGAATGTGTTTTGCTGGGATGCATTGTTTTTGGCACTGCTGTTGTAAGAACTTGGCCCTGTCATCGTCAGTACTGGCCAATGGCCACCAGGACAATCCTCACCATGCCTACATACTGACCACTTTCACACAATATACAACACACACCAATGTAACACATGCAGCCCTGCATATTGTACACATGCTACAATCTATCCAGCTACTTTGGCCGGCTCAGGTAATCTGTGCTCCACTATTATACCTACACATTCATGTTACTACATTTCTACATAGGATTGGGGGGGGGCACACCTGACACTTGTACACATTTGCTATGACTGTACTGGTATTTCAGGTACTCCATTTCATTTTGTATTCTGACTTATCAAGCTGACTAGGAGGCACATCAGTGTGCTACAGGTCTTAGGTTTGATTGACCTACATTTCAGTTTCAGACTACATTTCGGTTTCAGATTTCTTACCCTTCAGAACTAACATCCCACTGCCTGACCTGTTGTAGTCTGTGTAGGTTTGGAGGGGGATGTTCTCCATAGCCATCAATCAGAGGCCTTAGCACAGCCTTTGTTTGTGTTTGTCAATGCCTGTCCTGCTGGCCGGTTGTTGGGTACATGAGACTCCCTGACTGGCATGTGTGTGTCCTATGGACACACATGTGGCCCACCACATTTCCTGCAGTGAGTTTTGTCACCTTGTCTAGTACGGGTTACTATGGTGACACCAGTATTTGTTACAGATCTCATACTGCCACTAAGTGTCTACTATCTGCTGGCATCCCATTCAGCCACCCGATTCCCATGCATGTTCACATCCATACCATAGATACAAGTAACAAAACATACTACTCCATTCGGCAATTGATAGGGAGAGTGACTTATCTTGTGGCTGTGCCAGTATTGAGGATGGTGCTGGAGGGCTGACTATGTCGGATGCACATAGTACACTCCCTATACATGGTTAAGCACAGGTAATGTCATGTTTGGCATCCCTTTTACTGACTTTTTATGCGAGTCAGAGAGAAGTGTCATTCCCTGGGTTTCTACCGTGTCAATGTGTGCACTATGTTGCCTCTTTGCCACAGCCCGGGAACTTGCTCCTGGATCTCTCGGCGGCCATATTGCCTCCAGCAGCTCCTGCACTATTCCTGCATGCCGTGCAGAGCTTGCTGAATCCTGGGGCGAGTCTGTGCATTTTGTATCTTGTCTTTGGACCTGAAAACAGCCATTTAGCACTTCTCATCTGTACTTGCCTGTGCTGAAGTACAAGCAAACACAGGAGGGTTATGGCTGACAAAGTTTGCAGATGACTGCAAACTGGGCGCCATAGTCGAAAACACATCTGACACAGATATCCTCCAGAAGGGCCTCACAGAAACGGATAACTGGTGCCAGAGCCATGGCCTGAAGTTAAACGCCAAAAAATGCATAGTCATACCCTTCGGGAAAAACAAGGTTACCCCTAGCTACCATATAGGTGGCAATCCACTGAGCACAGAAAAAGTCATCAGGGATCTGGGGACCCAAGTTGACAGTAGCCTTTCGTTTGACACTCATGTTGCTAAAGTAGTTAGGAAAACCTTCTATATCGCCCACCTGATCATGAAGGGATTCACATCTAGATCAAGGGAGGTCATCGTCCCCTGTACTCATCACTCATTAGACCTATGATTGAGTACAATGCCCGTTCGAATGTATCTGACCAGACACCTGCTGCAGCTTGAAAGGCCCCAAAAGTTCCTCACCAAAAGGATAAAGGGTCTCAAAAATATGTCTTATGCTGCCCGACTGAAAGAACTCCAGCTCTATTCAGTCTCATACCGCTTGCTCAGAGGTGACCTGTGCCTGACATATAAGGCCATGTCAAACCCAGATTTGATGAATATGCTTCACCTCAAAAAATCTAGATCCCTCAGAACCACAAGGGCGGGAGACTTGTACCTTGACACGGTTATAAATAGAACGTGCTGGAGGGACAGATTCATCACCCAGAGACTCCCTATGCTGTGGAACAAAATCCTGGTACATGTGAGGCAGAGCACCTCGCTGGCCTTGTTCAAGAGGAATCTTGACCAATGGATGGGAGATCGCAGATATACCCCAATTACTTCAGTGTCACTGCTTGACAGAGGCACAGAAAAATGATAGGCATAGTTTTTATTCAAACTAAAGGGGTGGCGAAAGCCACATAACTATGGGCTAGGCTTATAAATGCCCTTGGGCAGATAGCCTAGTATGAACCTATGAACCTAAGTACTAGATTACAGTAATCTCTCAGAGAGAGATAGGACTATAGCAAGATTAGTTTAGATGTTTTCTGTATTTATGTGAGACTGCGATGCAATGTTGTTTTAAAATATTTCCTGTCATTCTGAACTCTTGTCACTTTGTTGAGTTATTGAGTATGGTCTTGTTTTATTATTTATTATTAAATATATTTAAACCTTTTTAATTGTGGCTGGTTTGTTTAGACATATTTAAACTCTTAAGAGTACTTGCATATGTATTTGGCGACACTGTACAGGCCAATCTTAAATAGCCTTGCAAGTCTTGGTCACACTTAACCATTTGGGTAATAGTAACATTAGACCGTAGAATTGGTCACCCTTTGTAAGGGCCTTATAGTAGCTCATAAAGAGATGGTTGGTGGCAGTAATAACTACCTTATAGTCTGGACAGAAGGGGGGCATAGCTAGTAAAGCTATGCCAAGCTTCTCCAGGAGTGTCTGTGTGTTTGTATGTACATCAAATCTCAAAGAGTGTGTGTGCCAGCTACTAGGGCAGGGACACGAAGCACTGGTTGGATAGAGAGGGTGCTGGAGGTTAACCCCCCACACTGTACCCAGTGGGGGGTCTTCTTGGGGGATGGGAAAAAGACAGAGAAGACCAGCCACTGACTGACTGACTCTGATCTCAGGTGTCTTAAGGTGTGTGTACTGTGTGTGTGTGGCTTTCCTCGGTCCTACAGTGCTTGCAAGTCCCTCATTGGATTGAGGGTCATGAATTTGAGTCCTGGGCTGATTACTGGGCCATATCACACCATCACACATCACAACCTGAACTTTCCTACTGAACTCCATTTAGTAAATGACACCATAAATGATGAAATGATGCTAAAAGAATAAGAGCTCTCTAAGAAAGAAAAATAAATCATCTCTCTCTCTCTCTCTCTCTCTCTCTCTCTCTCCTCACAACAAATGTAACAGTAATAGGCTAGGAACCAATACAGACTTTATATAACTTTCAACAAGACAGTCCTGCCAACCCTTCTTATCTGGTTAAAAATCATGAAGTACATTTCTCACTGAAGAGGTGAACTGATCATGCTCACACAAAGTGAATTACAATACCAAAAAGACACTAACTAATCATGCATACTAGCCATACCACCATTAATATAAAAAACTGTTTATTAAAAAAATAAAAAAAAAAAAAAAAAAAAGAATTTCTCCCTCCACAAAATTCTTAGCAATACATCTTTACAGTGAAACTTTATGGGTGAAACTTTGCAATGAAAACTTTATAATAATTTTGGACAATCAAACTTATAGTAAGATTTTAAAAAATCCTTCTAAAATTTATGAATGCAGAAAATAAAATAAAAAACACAAAAACACAACAACAAAAACCAATTTAAACAAACCAAAATGGAAAAATAAAATTGTTTTATCTTGGTGTTATTTTATTTTTTTTTATTTGCATCTGTTTTATGCTTATTTTTTTTCACTAGTTTGTTTTTTCGTTGGATTTGTTTTGTTAGGAATTCCTAAACATTCAGTTCCTCACCTTCCACTCACCAGTAAAAGTGATGAACCCAGCGATTCTAACACCATGGTAGTTTCAGAATTCTCCCACTGGCACCCTGCATACCACACTGCCTTGCATAATGAGCAACTGATACCGTACCTTTGTCAACTAAAAATATTCAGTAACAAAAAAATAGCCATTTTGGAACTGGTATAATGAAGATAAAACCTTTGTTTATGTTTTTCAGCAAGTGCTAACAAGATGTTTTCACAAAATGCTACATAAAAAATGAAAAAAAAAAAAAAAAAAAAAAAAAAAAAACAAAAAAAAAAAAAAACAAGAAAAAGAAATAAATAACATAATAAAAGAAAAAAAAGTTGAATTTCAAGAACTCAAAATTATTACTTACAAAAAATTCTAAAATAATTACAAGCCAGCAATAGTGAAGTTTGATAAAACATAGTTTTTAATAAAAAAAAGTTTAGTTTTCTTTAAATTCATTTTTTATTTACAGTTATAATTAAAAAGTATTTAAAATTTAAAAATCAGTTTTTCCATAAACATAAGTAAAAAAAAAAAAAATTATTAAAAAAAAAAAAAAAAAAAAAAAAAAAAAAAGGATTAGTTTAGCAAACTGAATATTAAAAAAATAAAAAAAGATTGAAAAAATAAAGTGAAGTAAGTTAAGTAAAAAAAGGCCAAGTGGAAAGACTGGTGGACTTGTTTCAACAAAGGATGAGTGGATGGATGTAGAAAGACCATGGAAACTAAAAAAGAACTATTTAAAGAATAAGTTTAAATACATTTCAGGCAAAGAACATCCAACAAACTTCTTACTTATTTTTAAGGAAGTTCAAATGCATATGTACATGAAAATAGAACTGAACAACAAATGTGCAACAACTCAGAATATTGACTTTGGTATTTGAGGAAATGAATGTCACACTTACAGCTGGCATAATGGTCTGGAAATACAGTAGGAGTAAGATGGTTCTTTGCAACAACTAGTGCCCCACCAAAAAATAAACAAAGATCTTCTACAACCTTAAGAGAAAATAGTGGCAGTGCCCTCACTCTTCAAAGGCCTAGTTTGCAAAACTCACCAAGTGAGTGTTCCCGGTAGTCCCTACACAGCAGATAGAAGATCTTCGTTTCCTGGCTGCTCCCAGCACCTGAAGTGGCCATGTCAACACTACAACTCTTCATGAGGAGCAAAATGGTAGCCCATGCAGATATATTTATGTTACAGAAATCACATCCTGCTGTAGAAATAGTGCTCTAATAAACACATCACTAGTGCAGAGTGGCAGAACTATGCTCTGCAGTCTCTGTGCACAACCAGAGTGTACAAATATCCCATTAATCCAGGGACAGGAAAAGAACAAGCATGGTAGCAATGCCTGGGTGTGACAGTGCAATGTGTTATAACAGCAAGCCAGGGACAATCGTATTAAGCAATACCCTTTTGCTTAATCATCATGTTACAGGGCCTGGTGTAGAATAATAAAAGGCATGGTCACAATGTTGTATGATACAGCATTATAATATGCAAGTCAGGAACAGGAATACAATGGAGAAGACTTTGTACTGTGGTGTAAGCCTAATAAAAGAAGACAAGACACCATAATAATGTATTGCTGCATTGCACCAAGCACTCATGCTGCTTGGTAGAAACAGATACAAATCAGACTGGAAACAGTAGACCATGTGAGATAGCATAGCACAAGAGCATGACTAGATCCAGCTGCAACACTAGGTGACCTACGCAACTGCCTAGGTCCGGTACTGGCTGGGGAGCCTGGCCACACATTAAGTTAAAAAAAAAGTTAGTTTTCCTAAAACATTTAAAAAACTACTTTAATGCTCAGTGTTGACCATGGAACCAATACTGTTGCTTTAAGACTTCCTGCTTGCATGCAACAGTTCTAGCCTCTTTCACTGGCAGCTTCAGCTGTTAAGCTGGCATGCACACATGGAGAGTGAAGGACTTCCCAGGAACTGAAAACAGCTTCCTTCCTTGCCAAGCCAAACCAAACCAGGCATGCATGCAGGCAGAAAGACTTTCCAGAAATTGCTGCAAGTTTTAATGTTGCATCAAAACAAGCAGGTATGCTTAATAAATACAAAAATGGAATTCTTTTTTGTGTGGTGCTATGGAAGAGCAACCCGACAAGTGGAAATTTGTTTTGTGTGTGTAATAGACAAGCTGAGCATGTAGAATTTCTTTTGGTGTGTGTGTGTGTGTGTGTGTGTGTGTGTGTGTGTCTGTGTATGTGTCTGTGTGTGTGTGTCTGTGTGTGTGTGTCTGTGTGTGTGTGTGTGTGCGCGCGCGAGTATAAAATGACCCAGTTAGACAGTGATGTTTAGTTAAGCAACTTGCACACTCTCAAACCCTGCCTACAGGATCCAAGAGCCTTAATCCTCCACACCAACTGCCAGAACTCCAATGACCTTTTTTTCCCCTTTAGTAAATGAATGAGGATTACAGTCAATTGATGTCAGTTATTACAGTTTCACAGTTTTTGTCATTCATAACATATATGTTGATGCAAGTGATTTAAAGTAGTCTACATTTATTTGTCTCCAATTTTCTAGAACATTTTTGATTTTGCATCATATTTATGTCCTGCCACTTAACCAGACAGTGCTTTGGGGCAACTGGAAATTTGGGTTAAGCTTCTCAATGATCCCCTGGGCTTCACGTCTAGTAACTAATACTTATGAGACGTACCTCCCTGGACTACATGAAAAGAGACATGGAAGAGCTCTCAGATCATGTGGCCCAGGCAGGTATGACCCTAGCCCCGAGTAACATTCTGCCTTCGCCCAAAATGATACCACAGTATAAGGACAAAATGATTGACTTCAACAATTGGCTAAGCTTCTGGTGTCATTCAAAGGGGATCCAGTATCTGTCTGCCTGGGAAGACACGATCGACAAACCACGATGCTTTGCCAGAGATGGTCTGCACCTGTCACCCCAGGGATTCAGGTTACTGGCTAAAGCTCTTGCCACCCCTATATTGCCTTTTTTAGGCAAGGTTCAAAGGATAAAACCACCACCTAACAGATACAAGCATGCAAAATCTGAAGGTAATGCTATTCAATGCTAGAAGTCCAAACCTCAAAATGCACTCTCTCGAGGCACTCCTAAAAATGGAGAACATCGATATCTGTGCAGTAACTAAGACCTGGTTCAAGACTCCAAAGAGCACCCCTGCAATACCAGGCTACAACTCTTACCACACTTTTCGGCCACAAAACCAAGACCGAAATACTAAAGGTGGAGGAGTGTCCATATTCACCATGGATATTCACACCTCCAGGCTAGTTGCCCAACACAATGCATCTGAAATTCGCCAGGTGTAACTAAAACTACGTAAGACTGCAATCCAAATTGTAGCTTGCTACAGATCCCCCATGCTCCAAGATTCTCACTACACCTTTCTAAACATACTGGAAAATATTAAGATACAACCAAATACCCTATTACTGGGTGATTTCAACTACCCTGCCATTAACTTGGAAAACTACTCGGGTACCAACTCCTTTTCCCAACGGTTCTTGGAATTCATAAATTCCAATGCCCTGGATCAACTAATCCATTGTCCCACCAGGGGCTCCAATATCCTAGACCTGGTCATTACCAACATGGGAGATAGATGCTCCACACCAGTGGTCACCCCCTCATTGGTCAGGTCTGACCATAAGCAAATCACCCTTGACATCCACATCCCACCCCCACCCCCCAGTAAGGAAACCTCCTTAAAGAACTTCTCCAAAGCCAATTTCATGCTACTGAAGTCAGAAGTGACAAACTTCATGACACCCATGCAGACGGGATCTGAAAGTTCGACTGCAGAATCCTACACTAAGGCACTGCACGAGCACATCCACTCGTGCATGAATCGTGCCATCCCAAATAGAACCAAGATGCTCTTCTCCAAAAAAAGGAAGCCACTCTGGTGGTCCCCTGCTAAAAACAAACTATACAACAGAAGGAAGAAACTGTTGCAGAAAAGAGGAAAATCCCAGGATGCAAAAAAAAAAAACTCCCTCACCAGCCTCAGTAAGAAGCTGAGATCCCTCATAAAATCCTCAAAAGCTAGTTATGAAAATAAAATTGCCAAAGATTCCAAAGACAACCACAAGGCATTCTATAATTATGTCAAGAATCTAAATGGCAATGCTCAGATCTGCTCTGAGCTACAACAGAATGGCATTAAATATAGTGATCCCAAGGATATTGCCAATATCCTGGCAAATCTATTTAGTGCCAACTTCACCCCCCTCTCACCCCCTAAAGGGCCCATCTCAATACCAAAACATTGCCAAATTCCAGTAATCACGGCCACACAGGTAAAAACCGCACTCTTCAAAGCTAAGAATACAGCATCCATGGTACCAGATGACATCCCAGGCTGTGTACTACATGAACTATATGATTAAGCATGACAATTAGGTGAGGTGCCAGTTAATTTTAGCCTCACCTCAGGCTTCATGCCCACTAAGTGGCGCACAGCTACAGTTATCCCACTCCACAACGGGGGATGCGCCTTGGATCCCGGGAACTTCCGTCCCAGTCTGACAAGACTGATCTGCAAGGGCATGGAACGCATTATCATGGAACTTCTAAACAAAGACATTGGCAACCTTCAAACACTGGACCCCACCCAATTTGGGTTTGTGAAGGGCCGATCTTGTCTCCTGAATCTGATTGACTTCTTTGAATCAGTCTCCAGAGCTGTGGACGAGGGTAACGCGGTCCACACATCCTATCTGGACCAAGGTCTTCGACACCATCCCCCACTCTGGAATCATAGATAAACTTACTAAGCTGGGCATAAATCTCTACATCACTCGATGGGTTGCCAACTGGCTTACTGACAGAACCCAGACTGTAAAAGTAGCTGACTCCAAATCCAGCTCCAGACAAGTGGAGTACCTCAGGGTTCAGTCCTGGGACCACTCTTGCTTGGCATCTACTTCTCTGAAGTACAGGCCAACACTAAGGGACTCTGGCTAACAAAGTTCGCAGATGACTGCAAACTGGGAGCCATTACTGAATCCCCAAATGATGTGGATATTCTACAAAAGGACCTTACAGAAACAGATGCCTGGTGCCAGAGCCATGGGCTCAAGCTCAATGCCAAGAAATGTATAGTTATCCCCTTTGGAAAAAAAAACATGTACCCATGAATTACCACATAGGTGGCAGTACACTAAACATCGAAAGTGTGATGACAGACTTAGGGACACAGGTGGACAGTGGTCTCACTTTCGATAACCACATCGCCACAACAATCAAATCCTTCTATGTGGCACACCTCATCACTAAGGGCTTTTCATCCAGAAAAAAGGAGGTCATTGTCCCACTGTACTCATCCCTCATTAGATCCATTATAGAGCATAATGCCCCGGTTTGGTATGTACCTCACAAGCCATCTGCAACAGCTGGAAAGGCCACAGAAATACCTCACTAAAAGAATCACAGGCCTAAAACAGATGCCTTATGCTGACCGTCTAATAAAACTCCAGCTATACTCTGTGGCATATCGTCTACTCAGAGTCGATCTCTGCTTAACATACAAGGCCATGTCAAACCCTGAGCTGTTGGACATGCTCCACTTAAAGAAATCCCAATCCCTCAGAGCCACATGATCCAGGGATCTAAACTTTGTCATCACAATGAACAAAACATGCTGGAGGGATAGGTTCCTGACCCAGAGACTCCCCAAAACTCTGGAATAGACTGCCCATACATGTCAAGCAGAGCGCCTCCTTGGCCCTCTTCAAAAGGAACCTTGATAATTGTATGGGAGATAGGAAATTCACTCCGGGGATCATGTCAGTCGCCCTGCTAGACAGGGGACCAGAGAAGTAAATATTGTGGGAAGAAATATCCAGGGAATTGTTATGGCTACACTTGTATAGGCCCTAGGGCCGATAACCTAGTACCAACCTATGAACCAGAGTAACTATGGTGTAAAGTAAGGAAATTGTAGTATACAGGCACATCACCACATAACCTAAGTTCTTTTGATGTGATGCTTGGTTTCCTTAATGTTGGCAGCATGTTTATTTAGCTGTGAATAAATTGGACAGCACAAAAGTCTAAGAGTTTAATGCTAATATTTACCTATTAACACATTTAATACACTTTAATTTAGCCTATTACTTGCAGGCACACAGGTGTGAAATGCACTGTGTTTCAGCTACAACAGTTTGTCTTGCATTTACTCCAGATGAGTAAGGCTATGAGTTGCTAAACTACTGCTTCCTATAGTATATAGTTTGATTCTGTCAGTCTTCATGTGTTTTCTGTGTGGCTCTGCCAAGTTGCTTCAGACCACACTCATGGGCTGCTCCTGAAAAAGGGATACTTCTGTACAGTGGGCTGTCCTAAGTGTTGTACAGTGTTTGAGTGGCTGCATTATACATCTGTGTTTTGTATTCTTGCACCCTTCACTATATGCTATTTGAGTAAAAATCCCAGCTCGTCTTTAACTTTAATGGGTTACCTGATTCATTTTCACCAAATGTGAATGTCAAGGGAAGAAAAGCATGCCATCCTGCATGCTAAATCTGTTTTCAATGTAAGAATGCTTTGTTTAGAAAAATGTCTGCCAGTGCTTTTATTTCATGTTACAGAAAAAAGTTTTAAATGATAATCGTAAAAGTAAAGAAGAAAATAGTATGTATACTGACAGGTTTGAAAAGTGTCAGGTAATTTGAGAGAGACATCCAAGTAAATGGATACTGATATAGCTATCATGGGGGCTGATTCATTATCCTACATGGGCCCCATTTGCCCAAGATATGGCTCTGTTGACTTTGGAGGTATACAGCATTACTAGCTATTCAAGCAGGTCAGACCTGCACTGAGTGGTATCAGAAAGGATAGACATTCTTGATGAAAGAAGACATAGGGGTCAAAAATTAGATGTAGGCATCCTACAGGAATGGACCCCCTCCAAAAAAAATATATGCAGTAACAATTCTGATTTTTGTATGACTTGTGGGTTGTTCATCAAAAACTGCGTGAGCATTTATATTATCTGCAACTGTTTTGCTTTTTTTCTTTGCACTAAAGAATGAAGTAATTCATTAATAGACCTGAATTGTGCATAACACTTTTAAGTATGCAAAAATGTGCATACTGATTGGAGAACCCAATCAGTGTGCTCATTGCAAATCAAGCATATTCCAATAGAAAGAAGTTCAGCCACTGAAGTCTTCTTCAGTGACCAGACTTTCTATTGGAATAAGCCCCACTACTACAAGAATAAAACAAGAGTTTACCAGCTAAGCAGAAAATTAACAGCAAAGTCATGAATATCGTGCAAATTCAAAAATAGTTGTGAGATATACCCCAACATCAAATACACACACACACACACACACACACACACACACACACACACACACACACACACACACACATGCACCCATACGGTTGCCACTCATCTTGCTGTGAGCAAGACAGTCACGGTTTAGTGTCTTGTGTACCACTGCCTCCATTGACAGTTCAGTATCTTGCACACTGTCTGCATTAACTATTAGCAGAAATGGAAATGTTCCAGTTTACTGGTGTCATCATAAAATGAATGTTAAAATCAGCAAGCCAGAAGTTTTTTTCCCCCACTCATAGTTCACTTTCACACTCGTAGTTCATTTTCCTTTAACTAGTTTCTGTGCTGTACCTAGGTTTTTAAATCCGTTCTGAGTAGACACTCATTTTTTTGCATTTGACTCTCTCTCTCTTCTAATTATTTTGAAGCCTACATGCTTGTTCTGAAGCTGAATGCTGTGGAAGCAACTTAGCAGGTTTTTATTTCACCCCCCCCACTTTATAACTATAATTTTATACCGTTCACAAATTATTGGTGTGCTGCCATGTCTCCATTAGGTATGGTAGTCAAATACATGGTTGTGATTGGATGGACCCCAGTGTTGGTGGGTAGACCTGTGGACAAAGCACCAGCACGATATTAGCCGCAATGTCAGGGTCAAAAAAACTGAATGACAATTCGGATTTTAAAGCATACCTCTCAAGTGCACCTCATTATGAGGAACATTCATTTTTTGAGTCTAGTTAAAATGTCCATGTTCCCCATAGTTTGACATTGAAAAGGTCTGTCAAACATTCAGTGTTAAGAATTTTTTAAACTGCTATCAATGTTAAATAATACATAAACATATTAGTTCATCAAAATAATTTTTTACAAGTATAAATTAATAAATTTTAACCATCCTATGAGCTTCTTAATTTAAATTGCTAGTGAGCAGTTTGTAAGTGTTCAACATTTTGCCCATTTATACCCCATTACGACAGGCAGTGCTCCACATTTTGGAGAAGAAAGGTTGAGAGCTATGTTTTAAAGATCAGCACACATTACCAAAAATCAGGGTCAAAGGCAGTGAATAATGGGGGATAAAAACCCCAAATCAGGGACAATTTTTAAATATTACCGTAATTCACACAAGAAGATAACAGAATGGCATTTTTCCCCATAAACATGCATTTCCCACCAGTACATAATATGAAACTATATTATGTCTGGGCTGGCATTATTGGCCGACTGCAAACCTCATTATAGGTACATAGGTAGATACTACGCTATCTGCCAGAGGGCATTTATAAGCCTAGCCAGAATGTGTCGGTTTTCGCCGCCCTATTGATTAATTAACTGATCCTCTGTCAAGCAGAGCCAATGAAGTGATCCCAGGGGTGTATTTTCTGTTACCCATCCACTCGTCAAGGTTTCTCTTGAAGAGAGTGTTAGTGAGGGGCTCTGCCTGATGTAATTTGGAATTTTGTTCCGAAGCATGGGGAGTCTCTGTGACAGGAATCTATCCCTCCAGCATGTTCTATTTATTGCTGTGGCGAGGTATAGCTCACTAGAGCGCGTGGCTCGCAGTGACTTGGATTTCTTTAGGTGGAGCATGTCCATCAATTCTGAGTTGAAAATGGCTTTGTAAGTCAGGCAGAGATCACCTCTGAGTAAGCGATATGCCACTCAGTACAGCCGGAGTTTTTTTCAGTCGGGCTGCATAGGACATATGTTTGAGACCAGTATTCCTCTTGGTGAGGTACTTTTGTGGTCTTTCCAGCTGTTGGAAGTGTCTTGTGAGGCACATCCCAAATGGGACATTGTACTCTATGATGGGTCTAACGAGTGACGAGTAGAAGGGCACTATAACCGCTTTATTTCTAGATGCAAACCCTTTAGTAATCAGATGGGCCACATAGAAGGATTTCCTAACTACTTTGGCAATATGATTGTCAAAGGAGAGATTACTATCTACCTGGGTCCCCAGATCTCTTATTACCTCTTCTGTAATAAGGGGTCTGCCAACTATGTGGTAATTCGTGGGTGTTTTGTTTTTCCCAAACGGGATGACTATGTATTTTTTGGCATCTAGCTTCAGGCCATGACTTTGACAACAGGTGTCCATCACAGTAAGGCCCTTTTGGAGGATGTCCGTGTCAGCTGGAGAGTCAATTATGGCTCCCAGTTTGCAGTCATCGGCGAACTTGGTTAGCCATAGTCCTCCTGTGTTTCCTGTACTTCTGAGAAGTATATGCCAAACAGTAGGGGGTCCCAGGACCGAGCCTTGTGGGATACCACTTGTGACTGGTTTACAGTTGGACCTGGAGCCCGCTATTCTTACCGTGTGAGTTCTGTCTGTAAGCCAGTTGGCAACCCATCTCGTGACGTAGGGGTTTATGTTCGGGCTGGTGAGTCTTTCTGTAATACCAGAGTGGGGAATGGTGTCGAAAGCCTTGGCAAGGTCAAGGTAGGCTGTGTGAACCATCTTTCTCTCGTCTATGGCCTTGGTGACTGTCTCGAAGAAGTTAACCAGGTTTAGTAGGCATGATCTGCCCTTAAAGCTGAACTGGGTCATGTCAAGTGTTTGGAGATTCCCACTGTTTTTGTTAATTAGGTCCATGATGATGCACTCCATAGCCTTGCAGACCATGCTAGTCAGGCTTATGGGGCGATAGTTACCAGGGTCAGTTAACCACTGCTGTATGCCATTCTATGGGCACGTAGCCTGTGGGGAGGCTGAGGTTGAACAGCGTGTTTAGGTGGGGGGTTAGTTTGTTCTGTATTTCGTGCAAGATGCAGCCTGGGGCACCATCTGGTCTCATTGATGCTGTGTTTTTGGCTTTTGAAAGGGCTGTTTTCATCTGTGTGTCTGTGATTTTTGGGACACTACACTTTTCCGGTATTGTTGTGGACCCTTTTGGAGGTGGGGGGGTGAAGTTTGCATTGAATCTATCTGCCAGGATGTTGGCAATATCAGTAGGTTCAGTATATTTTGTGCTATTTTGCACTAGTTCAGTGCATATCTGCAAGCTGCCACTTAGATACTTAACATAGCTAAAGAAGGCTTTGTGGTTATCTTTTGAATCCTTGGCTATTTTTCTTTCGAAGTTAACCTTGGATGATTTCATGAGGGACCTTAGTTTCTTACTGATACTGATCAGGGTGGTCTTTCCTTCATGGGATTGGCTTTTTTTCTGAACTAGTTTCCTCCTTCTATTGTATAGCCTGTTTATTGCAGGGGTCCACCAAACTGGTTTCCTTCTCTTAGAGGAGTGAGTCTTGGTTTTGCTAGGGATGGCACGATCCATACATCCTTGTAGATGCTCAAAGAGTGCATCTGTAAAGGTTTCTGCATCTTGGGCAGCGTTATCCTTTAGTGTGGGGGCTGTGAAACTTACCACCTTTGTCTTAAGTAAGGTGAAGTTTGCTTTAGAAAAGTTTTTTACTGTGGTTTCCTTAGTTGGAGGTGGTGGTGGGGTGTGGACATCCAGAGTGATTAGTTTATGGTCTGATCTAACCAGTGACGGGCTGACCTCCGGTGTGGAACACGTCGCCCATGTTGGTGATGACCAGGTCCAATATGTTTTCACCTCTGGTAGGAGACTTTACCAGCTGATCCAGGGCAATTGAGTTGATGAATTCCAGGAAGTGATGGGCCTGGGAATTTGTACTCAAGTAGTTTTCCCAGTGAATGGTAGGGTAATTGAAATCACCCAATATTAGGGAGTTTGGTAGGACCTTCTTGTTTTCCAGTGTCTCCAGAAAGGCGGAGTGGTGGTCCTGGGTCAAGGAGGGTGATCTGTAGCAGGCCAAGATTTGCCCGATGTTAGTTGCACATGGATGATCTCAGAGGTATCATATGCACTGATTTACAAGAAAATCAAAATTTTAAAATAGACATGTCAAACATATGTGGCAAAATCAGGGACTGTAGAGAGATACTGTCAGTATAGCAGCGCGGTTTTCTTTTGCTGGTGATTAGGAAAGGATGGAAATGAGAGATCGGAACTAGAAATTTAACTTCCATGTACCTTATTTTGGATGATCGTCATTGTACAGGGATTGGCAGTGGCTCGTGGTTAATGAAAGAATGAGAAAGACAGAGTAAGACACAGAGTGGGAGACATTAATAGTTATGCAGTGAGAGAGCAGGAGAGAGACAGAAATAAGAAATGAATACGAGACAGACACAGGACTTTTTTGCACCCAGGGAAGTACATTTGAACTACATTTAAAACACTACACTTACTTTACCATTTAAAATAGTTTTGTGTGGTTCCTGTTTGTGCTTGTTCTGAATCTGAAGTTAAATCAATTAATAGAACACATTTTTATAGTTGAAGTGCTTTTTTAAGTAGTGTCGGTACTGTGCCTAGATGTTTAAAATCATGCATTGCTCATCCAGTTCTGGGTTTTAGTCACTTTTCAAACTTGAAAAAAGCCAGCTGAGATGTGCGAGTTGTAACTAGAGCTGTCGGTAATTAAATCCAGCCACCCCTGGTATCTGATATTACATCGACAATCAACCATTTTAGTCATGAGACTCATGGAAGCTTGCAAGCAAAGCATTATAGACTACATTTTGCATCCAGAGAAGTACATTTAAACTACTTTTAAAATACTGCACATATCTTATTATTTAAATCACTTTTGTTGTTTCCCACCCACATACCCTTTCCCTGTTGTACTTTTAAACTTGGACTTTAGAGCTACCCACTTCTACTGTATATCTGGCATTGGAAGCTCGCCCCAGTCTCATCTTCTGTTCCTAGCCCTAGACATTCCTCCCAGTCTTATCTCATCAACTTATCTTACTACTTACTGACAGATGAAAATAGGAAGACCCTCCTCTTAGAACGTTAGTGTGCTTTGAAATTGCCTTAAAGTGAGTGTTCCTCATTGCTGACTTGTTTGCCTATGAATCAGGCTGGGACTTAATTTCTAGTAGCAGCAGAAAGGTAGCCTGCCCTGTCTAAGTTGATAAACACACAGGGAAGCTTAAAGTGAGATTGTTACATCAGCCAGAAGGCTTTTTAGTAGGTTTAGTCATTTTTCTTTGGAGTACATAAACTTGGTGTGTTTGCATAGCTCTTGGCACAGCGCTCAAATACTTGGCACCCATGCCTACATTCTCAGAGGGCTTGACTTGCATCTGGTGCCATCTCTGCTAAGATAAGTACTTTCAACTGAAATATTGCATTTTTCCAAGCTACTTCTTAAGACTGCTGCTGTATTTTCATATTATTTGATAGCACTTTTCTGCATTTCACTACTGTAAAGTATATTTGCTTTTCCTTGGTCTAGCTGCTGCTAGTGTTCTTTAAAGTCATCTTAAAGTGTGTGGTCCTCATTGCTTGTTTGTCTACCTTAGAATCACCTTGTAATTACATGTTGCAGCTACTTATTTAATTTTTTTCTGGCACATTTTCACTTTTTAGCACGTGTGTTTTACATTAAGATTGGAGTAGAAATGTAGACTGGTCTGTCCAAGTTTGGAAACACACAAGAAGGCTTAAAATAAGATCATTTCATTGGCCAGATGTTTTTTTAGTTGGTTTAGTCACTCTCAGTCTTTAAATTCCACTGCTTGTTGCACAGCGATGCTCAGCAGTGCCTTATATAGATACAGGCAACTTAGAAATGGCATTTTCCCTATAAAACTTCCCCTGTAACTTTACCCAGTATTCAGCTGCACAACGAGCAACCTGGGTGCCGAGGAGTACTGCCACAAGACTTCAGTCACAGATTGCCTAGTTGCAGTTTCTTTCCTCACAGTGACCAAGTTAGACTGCACAACCACATTTGTAGGTCACCTAAAAAAGACCCGACGCCACGGGCGAGCACTTTCCAAATTTCTCAGCTGGCAGTGTGGTAGATATGGGCATCTTGAGAAAACGCAGGAATCATTTCATGTTCACCAGCAACCAACTATTCCTTAGAGAAATGGATACAGTACGAGACAGAAGTAATTACACAATGTCACTGGAGGAAAGACTCTTGCACAAAAGCAGTCAAAATAACAACCAGGTTGCCAATAACGTAAGCATTACACCCCCCCCCAACACACAGTATTGTCCCAATACACACACCAATATGCTGAGGCACTTAAAAGCAACCTTCCTAAATCCCAAAGACCACCTAGACATTCATTCTACAAAATGAATCCTCAGCAACTCCAAAAGCAATTCGCCAGAACACCACTCAATGCAACACTTACAGCCATACCCTTGAAACTACAAAGTCCATAAGGCAAGCTAATACACAGCCTAATATTTTAATCACAGGAGACTCCATTGTGAGACATACAGATGCACCGCTATCCAGGCTGAATAAGAATAAAATTGATGTCAGTTGTCTATCAGGGCCCAGGATCTGCCAAATCATCCACACAATGAAGTCATTAGACCACAAGTACCAGTTTGACTCTGTCATAATCAATGTGGGTATAAATGATCTGAGAAAGACCTCCCTGGACTATATAAAGAGAAACATCATGGAGCTGTTTGACTGTGTCTCCCAGGCTGTTACGCACCTAGCATTCAGCTACATTCTACCTTCACCAAGGATCATGCCACAATAAGTTTTTGAAGGTTTTAGTTAAGCTAATGAGACTTTTGTTGTTGTTTTCTTTCCATTAGCTTATTAATTCTGGGATGAATTCAGCTGCATAGCTAGAGTTTGTGCCGCCCACGGCTGCCTTTGAGTTTGCTATCCCTCTACCCTCAGAAAATCATGGTCAAATGGAGCCCCCTATACACAGCACCCCCCCCCCCCCCGCAACCGTTCTAGTGTCCCATTACTTGGGTATTTCTTCCCATTTACCATAAACACTGTAATGTGCATATGGTTTTATGCTTTGCTTGTACAAAGATTATTTGGATTTAAATTTAAAACGTTTATTTTAAATTTTATACACAACCACTGATAGACCTGATAAACAAAGCAATACAGGCTCTCAGTGAAAACAGACAGCATTAAAAACTTCTCTGTTCTTGAAACTCTCACTCATTGGAACAGCACTGAAACCCACATTCAAAGAAAATACATCTGGCCATTGGCAAATAAATTTACCTTTGGCCTGTTTTCATATCATAGACCCCTTGCACACATATTTATGACTAAGCAAACATGCATCTGTTCTTTGATTCACCTTCCTGATTTGTTGTTGTTGTTCTTCTTTCGGCTTCTATTCCTTGCATAATACAACACACTTGTTAAAGTGTGTTTTAAATTTATTGTTTTGAACATTTTTCCAGTAAACAATGAAACAAAATGTATGAAGCAATAATGACAAAACTGCCCCATTCAGAACAAACGTTTACTCAAACGTCTGTCATTACAATCTACCAATATCAATAAATATGCACAATCTCTGCAGAAGTAAAAATCATCTAAATTCCACAATAAAGAGATCTGTAACTAATGAAGAGGTGGCTGCTAGCAAACAACTTTATATTTCATTGTTTCATCTACAAATAAAGTGTTTGTTGCCCTTGAAGAATAAATTGCCTATGTTACATTAAAAAATTATAAGCTGCTAATATTGTAATAGGGAATGAATAGCAAACTGATACAGGTTCATGGCTACTAGGTATCTCTTCCAAAGGAGGACATTCTCAGGGCTGCAGCATCCACTCCCTATTGAAGTACAACACAGTACAGTATCAGCAATCCAACTACATACTGTGGGAGTAGAACTCACAGCCTTCTGCATCAAAAGCAAGTACACTACAAGTTGTGGTGCTAACAATGCTTTTAAATACTTTAGCAAAGTAGTGATATCATTTGCTAAACAACAGTTGCACACTGCAAACAGACTTGGTATAAAGAGCACTAAACGTCTCTTCCCCTGAAGCTCTCGGCTCCTTGTAAATTCCACTTGACACTCAACTACTGTACATCTCTCAACTTTGCAGCAACAAAAAAAAACAACATTTATGGGGGAACAAAGGCTCAAAACTAGGGACACATTTTAAACATTGCTTGTATAATCTTAGAAAGTTGCTAGAATAAAATGTTTTGTGTTACCATGCATTTCCTGAAAGACAGGAAGACTGAAACTTAAATGACTATCATTATTTAGTGAATTCATTCCTCACTGATTTGTCAGAAACATACACATTTTAAGAGGAACAGACCAAAAGCATGAGAAAAAAAATCAGCTATGGGCTCAATTCCTTGAATCACAAGTGGTGATGGTAGGGGTAGAGAACTCGGGCTCTTCTTCCTCCTTGTACTTAAGGTACAGGGTTTGACCCGGAGTGACCCTAGCCACCAGGTATCTCTAACTGGGGGTATTTTACACACACACAAACAAACACACACAAACACAGGGTTTGACCCCAAGTAACACTAGCCACCAGGTATCTGTAACTGGGAGTATTTTACACACAAACACACACCAATCCTAATACAGCTGTGTGACAAAACCTGCAATCCTTGCAAAATCAAATGGAATGGAAGTGAATCAAATCACACACAGTAAAGCCCTCCTTGCAGCAACCTGCGAATAGCAACCACTTGTTAAAACACACAGAGCACTTAAATAGACAGCAACCTGAATCGAACATTTACATAAATAGTCAGTCAGCAGCAATGAACAGCTTTCTTTCATTTCTGTGAATGGTTAAATTTCACACTCGCAGGTGGAAAGGAAGGATGTCTGTGTGATAACGTATGCACAGATGTGACAGAAGTGCCTTGCAAAAGTGCCTCCAGGGGCGGACCGCCCCCCTCCCAGCTATGCCACTGCCTCTCTTCACACACACACACACACACACACACACACACACACACACACACACACACACACACACAGAGTCTCTCGCTCTCTCAAACTGTAGGGCCCAGTGTTTTTCAACCACTCACGGCCTGGGATAATTGATGCCAGGGCCCAGTATCGGGCCGCAGCCCAGCGGTTGAGAAACACTGCTTTAGAACATCTACTCCCAAAAATGCCTGCCCCCACCCTATAGCAGTAACACTGCAGTGAGTGTTACATTAGAAATAGGGGCATGGAAAGGTCTGTCTACAGACAGGTTACACCTGTCTATCCAAATGTAATGTTAATTACATTTCCAATACATCTTAACAGGAAATTCTAAAAGGATCTAGTAACTATTCCCACTGAACTTTGAGTTCATTACAATGCTCTCATATGGTACCAAGTTTTCTGAAATATGTAATACAGGAGCTGCTATGAGCTACAGTACTCAAGAGCAAATAGCAGATGAAACGTATAACTTTTAAGAATTTGACACACTGTGACCTAACAAACAGGCTTCTGCTTCGGGCACCGCGCAGCAAGAAAGATTAAAGAAATTGGCGTCGGCTGCATATTTTGTACCCCTGATGACCTGACGGCATGGAAGAGGAGACAGCAACCAACGCAGCACCAAAGACTTTGGAATTCAGGCCAACTGAGGGCAACCTGCCAGCAGATTACCCAAATGTAATGACTGCAACAGTGAAACACGAAGAACATCCAAAGAAACAATAGCTCTGAATGGATGCTGGTTATTTTGTTTTCTAGTGGCAGGCTTTCTATTCTCCATTAAGCCTTGATGCACATCCTCAGTAAACAGGTGTCTAAAAGGTATTAAGACCCTATCTTCCAAGAAGTCAGATGTAGTTGTTTGATGTCAGGATGTATCAAACACCCTTGTTATTGTGTGGAGTAGATCCAATCTGTGAGGATGCGTCTATGGTAATTGTCCCTAGCCAGTTTCAAAAAAGGGAGAACCACTACTGCCTGTGCCAGAAGTGTGTCACCACAATGATCTTTTGGGATTTCTTCTGAATCTTCAATCAGTGAAAAGGGTAAAAAAACATTCAAAATTCCTATCCAGTTAAAAGAAGAGACTGTTTTCCAGGCCTTCTAGCATGAAGCTCTGGAGCAGAGGTTTGCCAGTTAATTGTTCAGAGAGGAGGCCAAAGGGTCTATCTGAGGAACTCCCCACAGCTGGATGAAATCTTGGAAGACCTCCTAATCTAGTTTGTGAAAGTCTGCCTTTGTCCTTCTCAGCTTATCTGTTATGCAGTTTTGTTCTGAAGGAATGTAGAATTACTATAGAGTGAGATTGTGCTATAAAGCTACATCACATGCTAACATGGCAAGGCTACACAAGGGGGGGTAAGGTCTGGTTCCCCTTTGCTTGTTTATGCACTATATCATTGTGGTATTGGCTGTAACTACTTGAAGAGGTCCTGGGGAACAAAGATGATTCAGAGTTGAAAGCCTTGATAAGAGCTATATCATCTGTTATCTATATCTGCTTTGGTCTCTTTCTTGTCCAAAAGGTCTTACACCTTTATCCCCCCTTGATACTGCTCCCTAAACAAAGTTTGAGGAATCTGTTGTGACTAAATGATTTGGAACATGAGGGGAAAAGGAGATAACCTGGAGTCAGGGATATTTGAGGTCTCAAGCAAGTGATTTATATATTCATAAATCCCAGAACTGAAATTTGAAAGATAATGGGATTGTGCTGAGATGAAAGAGAGACTTCAGATGAGATAGTCTAAAGCAACTCCTCCACGAATTATGGGAATACACAGAATTGTTATGATCATAAAAAGTAACTTTTAATAATAGTGCTTACAGCATACAACTCAACGTACTAGTAGAAAAACGGCAATTAGGATAGTTGGAGCAGTTAAGCGCTTTCATCCTCAATCAGAAGTTTTTCAAAACTGCTCAATCAGCTGACAAACTTGATTAAATGAAATACATCAAATTAACTATTAAAAGATTAGGTTAATGCTAGCCTACATCACCTAAAACCATAAAAAGGGTACTTGCGTATTATCGCAACCACACACTGTTAGCATTCAAGGCATTCTCGGCAACATTCCATTGTCAGTTAAATAATGTGCTGGCGAGAATGCCGTGAATGCGGACAGTTAAGTGGTTGTCATAATACGTTACTAGTTTTCACCCCACTCATCTTTCAGAAAAAGAAAATGGCAAGTAGAATACTGCAAGTGGTTTTAATAAGCATATCTCTCCTGCGTGTGTATAGTAGAAAACATGTCAATGAAACAATGAAAAATGCAGCTGGTTTTCATAAGCATTACTTTCCCACCTGTGTACAGTAAAAACACGGCAATCAAACAAGGAAAGGCCAATATACTGTAAACCTTTTCAAAATGGAATATCGGCTATAAAAACAGAAGGGCACAGCATAAAAGCAAAATAGCAAGCAGAAAACTGCAGGTGGTTTTAATAAGCATACCCATTAAAACTATACCTATCAACACATGTAATGTAAATTCATGCAAATTTCTCCTGGATTGGGTTGGGTGACAGCTATCTGAAAGCTATCAGTAAAGACTGCAAAAAGTAGTGTTACACATTTTGGAGAAGGAAGCTAGAAGAGGGTTATGCAAACATTTGACTATTAGCTTCTATCCAATGACTGTTTTGTGCCGTTGCCTGTACTGGGGGAAACTGTTGTCTATAAACAGATAAATGAACAACCGCTTTTCAGGACATGAGTTACTTCAGTAACATCACTGAAAATGATGTCAGCAGTATCATACAGTCACTGAGAATGATAATTAATTGACATCAATAATTTGCTTAATTTTTCAGGGATCCAATGTGTTTTTTTAGCCTGGAAGAAGATGAAAGATACTCCCAACTGTTTCCTGAGGGATGGTCTGCATAACCGACTGCCTCAGGGCTTCTGCAGGCTGGCTAAGAGAGTATGGTTTAGGTATTTTCACAACCACACACTCAGCATTCTCGGCGGCACACTGAATGGAATGCTGCCGAGAATGCCTTGAATGCTAACAGTGTGTGGTTGTGATAATACGCAAGTACCATAAAAACATTACACAAAAAAATTTTATGATATAAAATATTTGCGTTTTAAGAAAGGTACTATAGAACACCAAAGTAGATGACAGCATTAGTAGAGCCTTTATTTCTACATTTATCATAACAATTCTGCTGTTCCCATCATTCGTGGAGGTGTTATTTAGACAATTTTATTGTTTGAGCACCTCTTTGCAGTTTCCTGGGTTTTCCTGGTTACTTCAGATGAGACTATATCTTTCTTATGGGGAGTCTTACAAGTCATAAGGAACATGGATGCCATAAGACCCAAAATCCTGAGCTATTCCCTTGAAGTGACCGAAGTCCGAGTGGAAAACCCCTGGAATACACTTAAAGTGTCTAGGAGATACCCCAGAAACACAACCCTGTGTGATGGATTCAAAAAAGACTTGAATGCCGTCTTGGAATCCAAGCCTGTGCAGTAGACTCTTAACCAAGTGAGATACTCCTGACACTTTGAAAAAGACTTGGCAATGGTAAGAAAATCATTTAAACATGGAAAATGTGGATACCCTGAGGCCTGCACTGTGATATAAAAGGAAGCAGATGCTTTATGAACACTCTTGGAGCAGTGGAAAGCCCAAAGGGTAAGGCAGAGAACTGATAATGTGATCCAGAAACACAAAACCTTTGAAGCCTGAAATCTGGATGAATAGGAATGTGATAAGCATCTTTAAAATGCACAGTCATTAAAAAGCTCAAATGAGGAAAAAGGGGTATGAAGTAAAGCATTTTGTACTTGGTCACTATTACAAAATGATTTATGAAAGAAAAAGATCCAAAAGTGGACTCCAGTTTCTGGAAGGAATAAAGAACTTCTATAGTGGGAGGTGGGATCAAGGTTCCTTTAGCAGTCATACTGACAGCTTCTTGATCTGGATGGTTCCAGCTTTCTTTTTGGAATCTCCCTGCCATTACTTTTTAAACATCTGTTTACCACCGTTCTGGTAAGACGGTTTATTTTGTTCATTGCTAAAACAGGAAGAGGTGCAGAAATTCCCTTGGAAAATTTAGAGCAGGAGGGTTGAAGAATCTTCAAAAATACACCAACGAAAGAAGCAGTCAGAAGGTGAGATAAAGAGAAACAACTTTAATCCATGTTATTCATCCGTCCTGGTACCTCGGCAATTCACCTTCAATGGAACAAATATTCAAATATACACATTCTCTTTTATATACTCATCAATTAAACAATCAATCAATTCATCAAGTAATTAACCCTATTAACGTTTTAGCAAATCATCTAACATTCATTTACTATTATGTATAAAAATTTAAATACAAAATCTAGTTTATGAAAAAATATTAAATCTAATATAATATAATAATTCATGTGATTTTAAGTCTTACAAATATTATACATCTATTCCAATATACATATAACATTGAAATACACATTTAGAAATAAATCATTAATTAAATTAAATTAAATGCACTCAAATTTCATTATGATTCAAAGATTCCAGCACACACATATATCAAATTTCATCTACTATCTAAATTCATCCCAACAGGAAATAATGTATGGTACCCCATAATCATTCTATGCTCTAACCTACTTAATGCAGTCTTAAAATTTCCTGTACAGAAATGAGGTCTAGCAAGTACACTAACTACAAAACCTTCAATGTTACCATTATGCATGTTGATAAAATGAGTGGCTACTGGACTATCCATATTTCCCCTCCTAATATCCCCCAAATGCTCCAAAATATGCACCTTCACCTTCCTGGTAGTCTGGCCAATGTACCATACAGGCTGAAGAATCTGACAGATTCCCTGAATCAGCTACCCTCTCATCACATGTTTTGATAACCACTGCAACAGACAGACCAAAAACTAATTTTCTCTCCAAAGCAAAGTTCAAAATCTCATGTTTTACATCTTTTAGTAGGTTCTAAGAATGCAGCCAGGCAAAACTCTTCAACATAATACAAGTGGCAATAGCCCTAGAAGCAATATCTACAGAGTAATAAATACCTTTAAACAACGAGTATTGACCTGACAAATAGAAGAACCTACTGCACAGAAAACAGATTTTCCTTAACAGGAAACTGCAGTTAAAACATTCCTCATATTTTCACAATTGGTTAGAATAAACTTTAACATATGCACCTGATATCTAAAAATTCTGAAAAATCAAAGTTGCAGAACCATAAACTTTTCCCCAATACATATCCATAGCTTTGCCATCCTTCAAAAGAAAAAGAATTAGAAATAAAATGTTTGGCATGCAGTCGGATAATCTAAAAGTATAGCTGTTGGGTAAGGTCTAAGGTTGGTGTATAAAAACCTGAAGGACTGAGGAACCTTGTGCATTCCACCTGTTTTCTTAGGAACAGCAGGCTGTTTGTCAGGGAAACCACAGACAGTACAAACACATCTTCAAATGCCATCAGCATTGTGAGGTGCATTAAGTTTTTGGCAATTCCAGCTGTAATACCTCATAGTATTTTCTGAGGGACTGAGAAACCTCAGTGTACCCCCAATAAAAACATTGGCACATTCTGGGAAAAGTCTCAGAGGAAGAGAATCCCTCACAGAGGGAGAGTCAGATACCAAACTCTCCTCTGAACCCGAATCAGAACTCTGAAGAGAAACCTGCATCTTCCCATCACATTCCCCTACAGATTTAAAATCTTGAACCTCTTCAGGATTTCCTTTTACCAGAAACTCTCATAAATGAAGGGGTCAATAATAACATATACAAGACCCAGAGCCACATCCAATAAATTACTCCTGTCAACAGAAACTGGAAGACGAGAAGTTTAATGTTTAGATTTCTGTTCCTTTTGGCAGGAAATTTGGGACAAACTGACCAAATATTGTCAGCAACAGCTTCCCCGGGGATGAGTGCAACATCCATAAGCAAGGACACATTCCCTTGCCCTTCTCCCAAGACCAACAAGACAGTCTTTCCCTTGCCCACTGATTGCAGCTCCCAGCCAAAGAGGACATGGTTAACACCAAGTCTGTGGTGGCTGTATGGACAACACCAAACCGAGCCAAGGAAAAAGATGAGTGGTCTAAGGAATCCGCTTTGGCAGTTGCTGAAATCAATAATTTTTTGCTCATATTGTGGCATCATCCTCAGTGATGGTAATACGTTGTTAAATGCTAGGCAAACAAACAGTCTAAGACACAGTCTGAAAACTCCATAATGTCTCTTCACATAGCCCAGGGAGGTATATCTCAGATCATTTACACCCTTACATGGACCAAGATGGAATCTGGTACCTGTGGTGAAATGAATGACTTGCATGCATGCATGTGTAATTTGGTGGGTCCTGGCTCCAGATAAGCAACTAGTAGTTACCTTCTCCTTGTTCAACCTGGTTAGAGGGGAATCAGTACATTTTACAATGGAGTCCCCTACAATGCAAGTCCTGGAAAGTGTGCTTGCTTGTCCACTGACAGTGACAGTATGTGTGGTGTTAGGTGCTGTTTGGGTTTGCTGAGGCACACCTTTGACAACAGCTGGTCTAGGTGATCTTTGCTGTTCAGGAAGACTGCTTTTATGTGCCTCGGCGTACGTTAGTCCGAGTGTGTGCTATGTGAGGTAGGTATTGTGTGCATGGTTTTGACAACCTGATGTGTGCTTGTATGTGAGAGTTTAGCCTCCAGTGTCATTGTGCAAACACACCTCTTGCATACTGTGTCTACGTCTTTAAGGATTAGGTGGTTGTTGGTAAGCATGAGACAATTGCTACATTGTCTCAAGATGCCTATATCCATCAAGCTGGCTACAGAGAAGTTAGGAAACTGCATATCCATACCATCCACTCCTTTGATTGGTGAGTTATAACAGGGTGCTGTATTGGGGTTAGAAGGCTAGTAAGGGTGCTTTGTTAGTGCAAACTAATAATGGTGCTTTACTGGAGAAGATTATGCTAAACACTTGGCATAATGGTTTGATTCCGACTTCTAGTCAATGCCTTTTTGGAGTTTGCATGTTCTTCCTGTCTCTATGGGGTTCCTCCCATCTCCAAAAAACATGCTGAGTGTTTCCACCTCAAACTCACCCAAGACTGGAGCTGTGGGCAGCAGCACAGACTCTAGATGGTGCCGTACAGGAGGAAGAGTTGCACAGATCAACCGCTTTGGGCATCTACTATGGTATGCTGTATCCTCAAGATTGGAATATGAATCACAGACTGCATGCAGTGAAAGAGCTAGCCACTCAGTGTAAGAATATGGCTCTAAGTGATTTGTTTGTGTTGACTAATGGCACCAAATGAGCATGGGTATTTGTCAGTGACAACTGGGCTGAGGACCTGGCCTACTCTGACCTATGCCAGGGACCCATGCTTATGGTGGAAATGGTGTTATGTGTTCCTAATGGCCAGTATGTGCCCACCATAAAGCCCAGCAGCACTGGGTCAATAAACTATTAGCCAGTCAGTGTCTATTTGCCCAGCTTGAGTTATCTGAGATAGCTTTGTCGTGTAAAAGCTGGACATAAAACCAATCAACCTGCCGAATATGAACTAAGGATTACTACATTCATGTAGGTTCACTGACAAGACATAGCTTGGAAGTGGATAACATGATAGTATGTAAGAGGCTGGATATCCTATGTACTAGACAAAAAGGAAGGGCAGAGCAGCAAAGCCACTTGACTTGGGATCCAGAGTCTACTACTCAGGTGGATGACAGGCTATAAAATGGTGTGGGAATACTGCTGAGGGAGAGGCTTCAGAAGGCAGTGATGGATGTCTTCAGAATTAGTGACAGAGTGACATAACAATCAGACTCCAGCGTAATGAAAGGGCAGTATTCATAATCTCAACCTATGCCCCACAGCAGGGTTGTGATAGTGAGGTCAAGACTGCAGCCAGACAGCAGTTGCAGGACCTACTAAATAAAGCAGGACAACAAGAATTGGTGTTGATAATGGGTGATCTGAATGCACAAATCCAATGGGTGATCTGAATGCACAAATCGGGACAGACAGAACAGAATATGAGGACTGCTCGGGTCCACATGGCTGAAAAACAGGAATAGAAAAGGAGAGGCCATTCTACACTTCTGTCTGACAAATGGGCTGATAGTAGCAAACACATGATTCAGACAGAGAGAGAGTCACACGATCACATGCAAGAGTGGCCAACATGCAACTCGAGCAGTAAGGAAAGGGCACTGAAATAAAATCAGCGAATGCAAAGTCATCCATAGTGAAAAAGTCAGCCCACAGCATAAACCACTGGTTGCTACAGTCCGCTACAAGCAGTGATCAGAGAAGATTCTAAAGTCAACAGAGACAAGGCTGAAGACCTGGAAGTTGATTGCAGAGAAAGCACAATAGTTTAAGGAATTACTCAGTGCTCTAGTAACTCAAGAAGAGGAGGAAATAGGGGGAGTTGAAGAATGGCAGCACCTCAAAACAGCATGTATGAGGACAAACAGATATGCAGCTGAGCCAGGTATGGAAATAGTGCATAACAAGAGCTGGTGGTGGAATGCACAAGTGTAGGAAGTCATCAAAAGAGAGGAGGAGTGCAGGAAAAAGAGGGAGATAGAATACTAGTTGGCTAATAAACAAGCTAAGGAAGGAGTTGCTATAACAAAGAGTAAGGTATCAGAGGAACTGTACCAGGTTCCAGAAAGTGACTAAGTAGATGGAACAAAAAAACTATATCAGGATGCAAGGCAAAGACAAAAAGATAAAGAAGATAGTCAAGACACCCTTCATAAGGGATGCCAGCAACAAATTGATAGAATACTAGTTGGCTAATAAACAAGCTAAGGAAGGAGTTGCTATAACAAAGAGTAAGGTATCAGAGGAACTGTACCAGGTTCCAGAAAGTGACTAAGTAGATGGAACAAAAAAACTATATCAGGATGCAAGGCAAAGACAAAAAGATAAAGAAGATAGTCAAGACACCCTTCATAAGGGATGCCAGCAACAAACTGCTCACAAGTCCACAGGAGAGCAAAGGCAGATGAAGGAGTACTTCCAGCAGCTTCTGAATGAAGAAAACCCATCAGAAACTGTACTGTCCCTTACACAGTCAACAGTAAGAGAAGAGAAGGAGCCTACCATAGAAGATGCAATTGCAGCAGTAAGAAAAATAAAGCCAGAGAAAGCAACAGGTTCAGATGAGGTCACAGCACATATGATAAAGATGTTGGGTGAGATAGGAGACAAATGGCTACTGAGGGTACTCATACCAGTATGAGGAGAAAGGCTTATTCCAAATGACTGGAGAATAAGCATATTAATGCCAGTGTTCAAACACAAACAAAGGGTTCATTCACAACTGTGGGCAGTAGAAAGGTATCAAACTCCTATCAAATTGCATGAAAGTTCTGGACAGGGTAATAGAAAAATGAATACGCACAGTAACTGAAAGTAAGAAGGGAAACAAGTAGTTCAGACTCAGATCAGGATGCAGCACAACTGACCCAGTGTTTGCAGTGAGACAGATAGTTGAGAAAAAGCTAGAAATGAGGAAAGAATACAACTTGGCATTCCTAGACTTGGAGAAAGCATATGACAAGATCCCAAGGAAAGCTGATTCAAGTGTGGTTTGAAGTCCCAGAAACATTGGTAAAATTAGTGAAAACTATGTACAAGGACCTAATGACTCAAGTATGAACAGTGTTCGGTCTCACAGAGAGGTTCTCAGTGGGAATGGATGTGCATCAGGTTTGAGCTCCGAGCCCACTGCCATTCATACTGGTGATGGACCACATTAGAAAACAGGTCAGAGAGGACTGATCAACCAAGCTACTGTATGCAAATGGTGAGGCATTATAGCCAGACTCTGAGAAAAAACTTCAGTAAAGGATAGAGGAATGGAATGCAAAATTAAAGGCACATAAAATGAAACGGAGTATAGTTAAGATGGTTGTAATGGCAGGAAACGATGGAAATCAGAAGATGATGACAACTGAGATAGAACAACTTTAATTATCTGGAAGTTGTGGGTGAGGAGAAGGTAAGTCTGAATGAGGAGGTCAAAGCTAGAATCAGAGGGGATGCAGCCAACTGGCACAGAGTGTCTGGTGTAATGCATGACAGAAGAATGTCAAAGAAGCTGAAAAGTAAGGTGTACAAAACAGTGGTGCAACCAGTACTACTGTATGGTACAGAAACCTGGCCAGTAAAGGCAGAGCAGTTAAGGAAGACAGAGGTGATGGATATGAAGTGCCAGAGACAGGTGGTAGGATGTACGTTGTAGGAGAGATGAAGACATGAGGACATAAGAGCAGAAGACAAAGTACAGAAAAGATAGCAGATTATGGTGGTTCAGGCACATGCGCAAAAGAGCAGAAGACAATCTGGTCAGAAAGATTTGGAGCAGACAGGAAGAAGGTTAAGAGGAAATGAAGTCATCCAGCAAAACAGGTTGATGGACTGAGTCAGTTAAGACCCATGACAGTCAGGCATGTTGAAGAAGGCACGACAGTGGCATTGAAAAGTGACAAAGATGGTGAGATTTGACACAACACCCTGGCCCCATGTAGAAAATGGGAAGGGGGGGGCGATGATGACGTGCACTAAATTCTACTAACGTTAATCTTTACACAACACTGAACTCTACTAAATATGTAGGTATTGCCACTCGATGCCCAACTAGCTACTTTAAGCATGGCATTACGCAAGGTATTTCTTCTATATTGCTGCTTTACAGGGTAACGTTTTATGGACCATTCTACAGTGAAAATTGCTTTGTAGATGTTTGCTATTGTACAGGGCACTGCTAACCCAAGCAAATGCACAAAATGTATAGCAGCACAGAAAAAACAGAAAACTAACTAATGGAACTCAGACAGACCAGGAAAACACCTCCTGCCACAAGATGAATAAACACAGTCCTCCTAATGTAAAAGTACAGTGGAAGAAACCCACGAGTGCAATGCTACCACAAACCAGTTTAAATAACCAGCTGGAAATCCTATGCTGAAAGCAATTTCAAGACAGCCTTGCAGCAGTGAAAGGAAAAGCATTTTTGTTTTTACAAAACACAGTGAAATGCACACATAAAAACACTATACAGTAGCAATCATTCAAAATAAGTTAAGAAACTGTTATTCAGCAATCAAAGGTACTTAACTTTGTCTGGGTGGTAGTGGATACAAGTAAAACACTTCTAGAATACAGGCTAGGACTCCAGGCTTTGCTGAGCTCTAAGAAAATGAGCAGGAGACAATAAATTATGTAGTAAAGGAGGTTTACACAAGATCAATACTGGGCTGCTGGGTGGACACTTGGTATCCTGCATCAATAGAAAATAATGTTTGGGAAGAGTACATAGCTTATACAATAGACAACAGCAATGAAAGTGTGTGTGTGTGTGTGTGTGTGTGGGGGGGGGGGGGGGGCTTTGGAAATCAGTTGTGGATACACAGCCTTCTAAAACTACCACAACAAAAGAGTATTAGAGTTGGGAACATTTTCTAGGATCAAGGAGGCTAGAGAGGCATCCAATCAAATAACGGCACTATTGGAGCTGTTTCAGAAACTTTAGCTTAATGTATTAGTGAGAGATGGGGCAGACACAAAATGCAACTTTTATGCTCTGTTTATCATTTACCTGCTTAAAGCACTGAAGCACAAATTGGAGGCAATTTTTTCACTACTAAACCTCTGCTACAATATAAGCACCAGACTATGCAGAAACTTACCAGTAAAACTGTTTAGGGAAAAAAATGCAGAATAAATGACTAAGGCTTGAACCTGGCACTAGTACTCAGTCCTGCCCCAACTGTGAATTAAACTACAAGCCCATGGCCCAAGCACATTTGAAAATACAGACAGATGGGTTTTATAAGTAAATCAAGAGCAGGATAACGCAGAAACACAATCTTCCCACAAGTGCAAATCTGCAAATTAGAATGCAACATATAGGTCCCAGAACAAACTAAAAAATGCAGTTACCTTTTTTTTTGGCTAAAACGTGGAAAAAAGCAGAAAAGTACAAAGTATCAGCATAAGTGCAAAGTAAACATTTAAGCACAACTGAAACAATTTGCTTTCTTTTTTGATGGAAGGCTAGTTACTTGTAGCTCTCTGGTAGCAATGTCATCATAAAAACAATAAAGGGGAATTCTTACACTGCAAGGATATCAATAACCCTTCCAAGAAAACTGTGTGTATGTGCTTCCATGTAGGCACAGAAATAATACAATCTTGGACATGTTTTCACCTACTGTTGGGAAGATAGCTCTTGATGGTGCTGAGCTGGGATTTAAGTGGATCAGATCCTAAGAAGCAATTAATAATAGCACTGCTCTGCAACTGTTTATAGTAAAGTTTATTTAGCTGTGTCACATGCTTGCTATAATACACGACAGCAGCTGGCATTTATCATAACTCAAGGTCATTCATGCCTCATTCAGTATCTGGTGTCAGCAGCTTGGACTTGAAACTAGTCCTGTTAAATATTAATTGGTGGTAGAAGTGCAAATTATAAAGACTGTAGTCCCTGTACTTCACATGTTAAACTAGTTCACAGCATTGTGGATGTTATAAACTGAACGTGTATAACTTATAAAACAGTTTCATTGCCAGAAAGTGTGCACCTTGAGGAAACTGCTATTTTATTTTTTTAGGCAGAGTAGTTAGGAAACGGACAAAAAAATGAGCGCAGAGTAGTTAAGAAACAGACAAAAAATTAGCTCTGTGAAGTACGAAAAATGTCAGTGTCACAGGTGACTAAAGAGTACAAGCCAAAAGAAATTCATTCTGCAGGTATGGCCAAGGATGAGTTGATAACCACCGTGTGCACAGATTCAGTACACCAACCCCAGACACAGACGGGTAGTGGCTATAATGCAACAAAAACATCACAATCCATTCTTGGATGATTTCAAAATGAAGCCTAAACTGACAATAATTAGAGCTAGAACTAGTAAGAAGGAATCTTGAAGCAGCTGAGAGACTTGGAAACAGCATAAGATCGAGGAGAGGGAGAAGGAGTGAGAAGACAAACAACAGTGCCAATATAGAAGGGTGCCAATTAATCTCCTCCAAAGGCACATAATAGCATGGGTAAAAATCCAGCCCTTGTTGTCAAGGTCAGTACTGTACTATTCTCTCACTATTAAGAGGGGAGTGTGGCTGACAGCTTTATTTGGGCATTTCAACATGTGTTCAATCAACACCAAACAGACCACAGGCAACTGGTGAGGTTTTTAACCACTATGCTTTTTGACAAAGTTGTGCATCCTTTAAGTAAAATGTCTGAGGAGGACAAACTATTTAAAGGTTAAAAACTGGTTATCTGAACATTTTAAAACTTATTCCTGAAGTATACAGGAAAATGTTTAGAGGCCACAGGGGAAAAAATATGGAAGAACAAAAGGAGGAGGTGTATCCATCTTCATTAAGGATAAGTACACATCTACACTGATCAGACAGTATGATTATCTTGAGCTACTCCATGTCCAATTAACTAAAGGCAAAGCCCCTTACCACATCATAACTAGTTATAGGTCCCCCACCATGAAACAGGAAAAGCATACCACATGTCTGGACTTACTGAAGGCACTTGCCATACAGCCCAAAACCCTACTCATGGGTGATTTTAATTATCCTACCATCAACTGAGACATGACCACAGACATGCTGGCTCAGAGGCTCTTGGCCTTTGTCAATGCAAATGCTCTGGAACAGCTAGTCAGCATACCCACAAAAGGCTCAAATGTCCATGACATAATACTCACTAACATGGGACAGCAATGAACACCCCTGTGTGATGTCCTCGGACCATAAATCAGTCTCATTCAATGTAATAAGACCAGATACCCCATCAAGCTCAAAAACTCTCCAAGAACTTTTCAAAGACAACTTAGTGATGGTATAAGAGGTTTCAAAGCCCTGTCAAATACAAATAACGTGGACTCCTATGCAGAGGTGTACAGCAATGACCTGTATAACCACTTACACAGTTTTATAGAAATAGTTTTACCTGACTAGATTAAAACCAGGTCTTCCAAAAACAAAACAAAAAAAACACCCTGATGGTTTCCTAGTATAAACAGGCTATACAACAAGTGAGACACTTCCATCAAAGAACAAGAGGGAACTGGCACAGCAGACAAAGAAATCCATATTTATCTTTAACAAACAAATTGGAAATCTTGTCAAATCCTCCAAAGTAAAAATAGCTTTCCTAGCTAAAGATAATCACAAAGCATTCTTTAACTACATCCAAAATCTAGAAGGGAGTACCCAGCTATGTGCTGAACTGGTTGTGTATGGCGCTATCCATACTCAACCAGAGGTAATAGCCAATCTGTTAGTTGACAGATTTGGAGCAAACTTCAACCCCCTGCCCCCTCCAATCATCTCCCACCATTCCTCAGTGTATTATCTTAAGAGAGCAGGTCATCTCTGCACTCTCCAAGGCCAAAAACCTAGCATTAATGTGACCAGACAAAATCCCAGGTTGCCTTTAAAACATGATTTGGATCCCTGTTAAACCACAGCCTGCGAACTTGCTATGTTCCAGCAGAATGGAGAACAGCAATAATAATGCCTCTGTACAAAGGGAGAGGATCAACTGGCCCTGGGAATTACAGGCCCATAAGCTTGACTAAACTCATCTGCAAGGCCATGGAACAAATCATTATGGACGTTAGATAATCTTCAAACTCCGGACCCAACCCCGTTAGGATTCTGTAAAAGTAGATCATGCCTGTTAAACCTGGTTGACTTCTTTGCGAAAGTCACTAAGGCCCTGGCCCTGGACAAAGGAAACTGTGCATACTGCCTATCTTGACCAAGCAAAGACATTTGACACAACCCCCCACTCAGGTATTATACAGAAACTCTCCCAATTGAGAATTAACCTCTACGTTACCAGAAGGGTAGCCGACTGCCTCACTGACCGGACACATACTGTCAAAGTGGGCGACTTCACCTCTTGCAAAAGACCAGTTACCAGTGGCGTACCACAAGGTATGTGGAAGACAGCCTCTGCTGACACTAAAGTATCTAGTTTGGTCTACAACCAGAAGGTCCAAATTCCCAAGAGGGTGCAGCATGCAATCTGCCTTTTTAGGAAAAAGGATCACTGTACCAGGTGTCTCTTATGCAGCTTAAGTAGCACTTTTGCAATACATAGACCCCCAGTTAGGATTCCTAAAAGGGCCTAAATACATTTGCAGGCAAGACACAGGGTTATTAGGCCAACTCTCCCTTCAGCTGCATCATTCCAGAATTACCCTGAATTTTGGGACATCAGGGGTTACGTACGAGAATTGAAGGGACTTATCTTCATCCAGACCAGGAGATCACGTTCTAACTCCTGCAAAAAGCCTTGCTGTGCACCCTTAGGAGGAGACAAACAGAAGCATCATCTTCTAGGAGCTGAAGTGTGTAAGAGAAGCTGCTGCAGGCTTGGGAGTCTGTACAAAAAGCTGCAAGGTTTAAATCTGATCAACATAAATTTCTGAAACAGATGCCTGAACCAACATCATGAGTTTAGAAAGAATAAGGCATGATGGAAGAGTGTGCTATCTCAGTAGCAATTTGAGGGTCATCAAGGGTGCCCTGGACAAGTCCCCAACTGTTAAAATGATTAGAACGACTGTCAGTGTAAACTACATCAACTGAGACTCTCTGACATTGACATCCAATGCCTGGGTCAAAACGGAGAATATCAACATTAGCAAATACAAAACTGAAGAAAATCTTAATGTTAAGATCTACATTGATATTATCAATGCAAAGAACAGTACCAATTTTTAGGAATCAATAAGTGCTGATGCATCAGCAAAGCCCAGATCAAGGGCAGCCATTTCAGTGCCTGCACCTAAAAAGGTAAGTATAAATAGAGAAGAACATGGCTTTCTGGCATGGAAAGCAAATTTAGCAAAAGAAGCTCTATTCCCAATTGAAAAAATTGGGTGGAAAAAGAAAACAATTTCCACTGCACCACAAAAAAGGCCTTTGAAATCTTCCACTAACTGAAATCAGAAACTGAGGGAGTACAGCCATACCTCAGGATCAATGATCTCAGTGATGAATCTCAAAAGGATGGCAGATTTCTCCATCCAAAGTGAACTTCATAGGCATCAAACCTATGAGAGAAGAAGCCTCAATTACAGTAGAAGCATTGGACTTCGCAGTTAAACTGAAAGTAAGAAGAGAAGAATGTTTGTTAATTAATTGAAAAGGTAACTTTTTAACTGGATGTTCCATACTTATATGAAATATCTCAGCCTTAAAAGCGGCTGAAATAAGGCCTCACACTTCCTCTTCCAAGACATTGCTACAATTAGACTAGAAGGCTATGAGACCAGAAGGGAAATGGTTGATTTCAAACCAAAGACACAAGGTTTGCCCAAAGATCAGTCAGCAGTTTGAGCTTTTAAAGATTTTTTTTCAAGTAACAGTAACTGCTCATGTCTACATTCAAGAGAAAATGCAGAAAGCTCTGAATATATGTCACACTCAAGGAATAGGAGATTCCCTTAAACAAATCACACACTTTTTTGTATATCCTGTGGAGGAATGGTTTTCCTCCACAAGGCAATTGTTAAAAGCCTCACTCTGTGACATTGAACGGGTGTCCACTCAGATCAACATCCACAAGAAAAATATTGAAAACCTGTTGAAAAACATGTTAACATAACTAAAAAGACTTCCTTAACAGGAACACCAACTAAGCAATAAAGAATGCAGCCAACATGAGAATACTGCAAAATAGTCAATAAACCACGCTGACCAAGGTAAGACCACTAGGAACTCCACAAGTTTTAAGGAAGGCCAAGGATAAAAAATGTAAAATAAATCTCTGATCAAAAACTACCACATGTATGTAAGACTAGCGAAGCATTTCATGAAGCAGTGACATTCTAGAGGGGGACAGTAGTGAGATTCATTATAGGACAACAGGAGATAATAAATAAACAGCCTGTGAAAGTTTGGAATGAAGAATTAGAGAATGGAGACACTCCCTCAAGATAACTACTTCAAGAAAGCCCCAATAAATTCTATAAGACGACTAAGATTTTAATGAATAATGACACCAAAAATACTTCTACTGCCTTCTCCATGATATCTGTTCTATCCAATCTGCTGATCATTTCAGAGCACCTTCACACATAATAGCTAAAAACAAAGTTATCTGGGGCCATGAATGCCAGTATATAAATCTTTTATTAAACACTGAAATACCACAAGTTACACTTTCACTAAAGTAGCTTCTTTAGGTAAACAACAGAAAATAAAAGACTTCTTTATATACTTATTAAAACAATCAATCGACCATCTATTAATTAAAGGCTTAGAGAGACACTTATTTAATTCTATTCCTTAAATCCTTTAAAATAGGTTTAACAGTGAATGTCTCATTCACGCCTGGGTACATCTGTGCTCTAAATCTAACAATCCACCGATTCTCTTTTCTCAGTTTTATTCTTTATATCACCTCCTCTAATCTTTTCAGGGATGACTTACAAAATAAGTTAAAAATTGTGATGGTTATCAGTCACTCTAACATGCTTATACAATGCATTAGTCTCTACAGCAGTCATGGTTGGGGAGAGAGGAAACCGGGAATGCCGACCAGTCACCAGGAGCCAATGCCAACAATAAACGGATTTAAGAAATAAAATTAAATAAATGTTGAGAGCGAAAGTGTGACTTGCAGTGCTTTAATTATTAAAGTTTTTTTTTATACTGGTATTCATGGCACTGGATTGCTTTGTTTTTAGCTACAGTGATAACATTTTTATAGTATTATCCAGTTTATCGTACAGGCGTAACTTAATTTCCTTCAGACAAAATCTTAGTTCTGCTTCACTTGCCAACTTATTTTTCAACAAATTCCAAATGTTACTAAAAAGATTTCCTAGAAATAAAAAAACAGGAGATCAGCAATTTCATATATTTTGCCTCAAAACTTTTGCATTCTGTAGATTAGACAATACTTTGAAATCATTTAGCTAAGATAATATAATTGGTAATCCACAAAAACACCCAAGTTATCTCTTGAACACCTTGCTATTACACAATGAAAGCATGGTTTTGGAGCAAGACTGGGATTTGGGAATAACAGATGAGCCATAGGTGAGCTGAGGATTTGAATTGACTCTTAGAGCCCATTAAAACTAGTCTGAATTTGCGTTAAAAAAGCTGAAATGCTTTATTCTGTGACTACTGTTTGTATACAGAAACACAAACGCTCCCTGATTTGGCAGGATGTTCCTGATCTTGCTTCATATTTTTGATCTCTTCCTTTTTTTAATGTCTCCAAATATTTTGGGTTTCTAATACTGTGACAGGAATGGACCCCATTCCTAAGACAACACACGATTCAAGTTTATGAAATTAGTATTGTTTCACTCTCTGATGTCAGACAGTAGTGCTGTTTGCAGCACCCGCAAAGTGCCCAATATCGACTCCTTCGGCAATTCCTATGGAATTACATGTATTGGTAACATATCTAAATATGATTGTAGACACTTTTTTATAAGACCCGTTGCTCCTACTAGAACTATCTTGGTATCTTTCTTCCACATTGCTTCATTGGTAACTTTGGATGAACTACAAGAAATTGTATGAAGATCACTAGCATCATACCATAAGACTCAGACATGTCTAACATAGTTTAAACAGAAGTGTGTTTATAATGGGAACATAGCATAATTTATCAGGTGTTTAATATTTATTAAGTCAACATGGACAATTCCTGCAGAAGTACAAGTCATCTGAATAATTCCGTATTAAAGACAACTATTACTAATGCAGATTTTGCTGAGAGCAAACAGCTTTGCCTTTCAGTGCTTTACCTACAAAATACATGATTCATCTTTAAAATATTAACTTTAAACTTACAGAATTCATGCTGTCCGCTGTATACACAAGAGCACATAACAAGGGCACTAAAGATCATATGATGATTCTCCTGTTTACAACAGTTTCTTTCCTTTACATAACTACTCTGGTTCATAGGTAGTTACTAGGCTTGCACAAGGTTATACAGTAAGCAAATAAGGGCTGAGGGAATCAAACCCTGTACCACAGAAACTGCAGCACACAGTCTTAGCCATCTCTGCATAGTGCTAGACTGAAGTAAAAGTGTCAAGGTAGAGGAGAAGGATTCAAACACCACTCCCTTTATTCGGAAAACAGCAGCATTAACCCACTGCAGCAAATTCTAAGCTACAAATGGAACAGTGGAATATAGGAAACAAATATTTATGCAGACACACGCATACGTGATCACCAATTACAGCTTGATCAAATTCAGACAGTAGGTAAATGGAGGCAAAAGGTTTCAAATTCTGTACTTTTGACGATAGGAAAAGAGCATTAATACAGCACAGAATTATAATGACTGACATTATTGACTCACTGCTTGATGACATTTAACTTTTAGTGATTTATCAGAAAATGAAGAAGAGTGCGAATATCTAGCAGTTAGTGCAGACAATTTTTAATGAGCTCCTTCCTGTATTCAAGGGTGCAGAATTTGAATCTTTCTACCACTATTTTCCTCTGTGAAAGTCAGTTAACCAGACAGTGTGCCTCTCAGCCTCAAAACTGTGAGTGAACATACACACACACATGCACTCTCTTTAAATACCTTGGGTATTGCCACAATTGCTGTGCTTATGCAATGCATTGCATGTTTTTATCCTTCACCTACATCTAATATTGCAAACAGAACCATTCAGGGGGAATTTCCCTCTTGACCGCTTTCAGATTCAAAGT